>NC_053397.1:222204130-222453765 GCF_905171765.1 Bufo bufo
ATATATATATATATATATATATATATAGTATTTTTGCCTTTAGGGTCTGTGGGCTGTTGAGTTTTCTCTCAGTTCTGCCTCTTTATCACTTTATTGTGTATTCTCTATGTGGTGGTTCTGTGGCTTGGTGGCCAGTGTGTTGACTTGGCAGATAGAGGCATTCTTCCTGCCTTGTTTGCTTCCCTCCCCCTCCTGTTTGCGGCTGCGACTCCCCCCTTACCGCTTGGTTTTTCTCTGCCGGGTGTTTGCCGTCCCTCTTGTCCTTCATCGCCGTCGCGCCCGAGATCTCGCGATTATTTGCGGGATCTCGGCCGCCATCTTGTCTGGCTGAATCGCATTACTCCCGTCGGCGCCCGAAATCTTGCGGGATTTCGGACAACATTTTCCGGAGCGCCACACCGTTGTTTTCTTTCGGCGGGCCGCCTCCTACCTGTGCACACGGTTCCGGCGGCATCTGCAGGTTTAGTGGGGTGACTAACTCTACTGTTAGCTTAAGGGGACAGTGTTTTTTCAATTATATTACGCCCGTTTTTTCTTCTGCTGGCCACTCAATCATGTCCTCTCATAGGACACCTATTCCTGCCCAGGATACCCCCAATCAGGGAGACAACCCTTCCCCTTTACCTGGGCAAGGGATGGTACCAACATCAGGGGGGATGTTACCGGTCTCTTCCGAGACGCAGGCTCTGGCCCTTCAGCGGTCAATTTCAGATGCCATTATATCAGCCATGGGCTCCATGTCCTCAGTGTTAACACACTCCATCTCCCAGGTTTTGATTGCCAACCTATCCTCTAGTCTGGCCTCTAACCCACCTCCGTTACCAGCCTCAACAGCCTCCAGAATGATAATAACGATGGCTTAGTCCCATCCCATGACAGCGCGCTGAGGTCGCGCAAACGACCCTGTCCGCGCCAGGCAGAACGTGCACGGCATTGGAAGTCGGCCCGGTCTCAACCCGAGTCCGATTCCGACTCTGTTAGAGAGTCTGAGGAGGAGGCTTTGATGGAATCTTCACGCGATTCCGAGGAAGAGGACATAGATATGTCACCTACTCAAAGGGCATCAGTGTCTTTTACGCCTGGGTCACTACGGCCTTCAGTGGCCGAGTCGGCAACGACCCCCGTTCAAGCCGTTTCCCTTACGGACCCTACGGGTGACCCGTTGTTTGATCAGGATTCCCTCCACCACCCTAGGTCCACAGAATGGCTCCCGGACCCTCATGTGACCAGTTATTTGAAGTCCATGGTCCGTAAGCCTCTTAGTAAGGAGGCACGGAATAAGCTCCGGGCCGAATGCCCGCGTCCGGCTATCCCAAACAAGGTGTGCGAAACTCCTGTTGTGGACCTTAAAATGGTCCAATTTTTGTCTAAATCGGGGTTTAGCTCCCGGAGAGGCCTAGACTTGGCTCTACGAGCTTGCCAGGACAAGCTGCTAGACATCATGGTGCCCCTAGCAAAGATATTTGACATGGCAGAATCTGCCAAAGCGAAGGGTCAGCAGGTCGACCCGGAAGAACTCCATGGTTGGGCCCAAAGAGCCATTTGCATGGCAGGAAATGCAAATACGTTGCTCGAATGCAAATAGCTATCGAGCGACGCAAGGCCATTTTAATGAAAATTGAGCCTAAGCTGACTAATATGGCCCTAACAGAGTCAGGGAAAGAGGCTCAGGGGTTTCTCTTTGGAGACCCGTTTATCAAAGAGCTTGGGAAGTTTGTAGGTACCTTTACCGCCCTGGATAAAGCGCAGTCTTGCATGCGTAGGGTCTTCAGCGGTAGGGTCTCCACCAGGGCCGGCAGTGCAAGGGGCCGTCTGTCCGGCCGCTCCTCCTTTCAGACCCGGGGCTTGGGTCGAGGCTCCTTCCCATCCTACCGTTCACCAGCTCAAGACCAAAGACACCAACCGTCCTTTTTTCCATCCCGTGGCGCTACTGGACGAGGGAGACCATATAGAGGGAATCCGAACCTCAGGCGCCCTTTCGGTAAGTCTCCCACCTCATCTCCTTTTTTCGGACAATTATGTCGGGGGCAGACTCCAACATTTTACTCATGTTTGGGCGTCCATTACCAACGACCCCTGGGTGTTGTCCACGATTCAGGGTTTTCACATAGAGGTTTTTTATCCACTTCATCCCGTTATCCGGTCTCAGGAGTCACAGTGTCTCAACTCGCGCTACATTTCGGACGCCAACGACTGGAGGTTAGATGTGGAGATTTTCTCCACCATCGCGTCACATTCGGGTCCGTTCTCTATCGACCTCTTTGCATCTCGCTGGAACGCACAACTTCCCAGGTATTTCAGTTGGAGGCCGTATCCGGCCGCGGAGGCGGTGGACGCGTTTCTTCAACAATGGTCGGACAACGTGATGTATGCCTTCCCTTCGTTTTCCCTTATCCCTCGGATCTTAGCCAAGGTGCGCCTCCAAGCTTCGGAGCTTGTTCTGATACTTTCTTTTTGGAGCACTCAGTCGTGGTTCCCGCAGCTGTTGGAGTTACTGGTGGAAGTACCCCTATTACTTCCTATTTAGTCGTCTCTGCTACTGGGTCCAATAAATCAGCCACATCCTTTGGTTCTAGAGGGCTCCTTGCGTCTGCTGGCCTGCAGAGTGTCGGGGTGTCCTGGCAAACCACGAGACTTTCGGAAACAGCTAGATTCCTGTTGGAGAGCGCGTGGGCCCCGGGAACCAGAAGGGCCTATCGGGCAGCTTGGCACTCTTGGACTAGTTGGTGCCTCCTTCGGAACCTGGATCCCACTACGGCAGCTGTGAATGATGTAGTCCAGTTCCTCACTTCTCTTTACAAGGAGGGCAAGGCCTATCGCACTATTAATGTGTTTAGATCGGCTATTTCCTCCGGCCATAGGGGGTTTGAGGGTTGTCCTGCAGGACGCCATCCTCTGGTGTGTAGGTTACTTAAGGGTTCCCGCCTCACTCGGCCTCGCTTTACTAGCTCTTGGGACGTCTCCACGGTTTTGTCTTTCCTTTCAGCTTGGCAGGCCAATGAGGAATTGTCACTTCGCCAATTGTCGGCCAAGTTGGTTACTCTCTTTTGTTTTATTTCATGTAAGAGGGTTTCGGATGTCCGGGCTTTGGATCATGACGCCCGGTCATTTACTCCGGAAGGGGTGACATTTAACTTTTCTCGACGTACAAAGACCAATATCAGTTCAGTCTCTTATCCTGCTTTCCCTTCATCTGTGGCGCTCTGTCCGGTTGCATGTCTGAACGAGTATGAGTCCAGAACTCGGTTGCTACGGTCATCATCGGCCTCACAATTGTTTATTTCATTTCGTAGACCCTATGCTCCGGTTACTTCAGTCACACTGTCACGGTGGGTGAAGTGGATTTTGTCACTGTCAGGTATAGACACTTCTACCTTTACAGCGCATTCCGTTCGTGGAGCTTCCGCCACGTCCTTGGCTCTGTCTGGGGCGCGCCTAGAGGATGTCATGAAGTTGGCGGACTGGTCGCGAGTCTCCACTTTTAAGGAATTTTATTTCAGACCGGACCCTCATGTATTCGCTTCTATTGTAAACCGGCTTTAAACTAGCAATAGGAGCCTCCGTGTCTTGAGATAAAATTGAATGATTTTCCTAGTTTATGACGTAAAGTCATGATTTTATGAAAGACACGGAGGCGAGTATTGCCCACCTATTTTTCTACCCTCCTCAATTATTTTCACATTGTACTGGTTTCCAGTGATGGGTTTTCTGATATGTTGCTTATTGAGCCTTAGTTTGTGTTTCAGATATTTATGCTTATTTATTTATGTATTTATATTTGCTTTCTGTTCCAAGGCTAATATTGATAAGGTAGACGCTTATTTAGCGTTATATCTACTATTTACCTGTTTTGTTTCCTTTTCAAGGTTGATTTCGCTAGACTTTGGATGGAAGGTTGATTCCTGCTTCTGCGGATGGTGTTTCGCTGTCAGTTTCTCAGTTTCGGTTGTTGGAGATTGTTTTCTTCTCTACGGTTCGAGTTGATCGGTTCCTTCAGATGGCGTTTGTTCCGATTCCTTCTGAGGAGGGTGTCAAGAAGACAAAGAAAGAGGAAGAGGACTTGAGAGGAGTTCCCTTTATACTGGGACTAGGAGGAGGGGCTATCCGCCCATTGGTGGTTATGTTATTGTATTTTCTTTGCTGCTGTGTGGTTCAGTAAAGAAAGGGTTAAGCAATACTCTTTTCCGTGTCTTTCATAAAATCATGACTTTACGTCATAAACTAGGAAAATCATTGAATTATTCTCTATTGTACACAACATTTTTATGGACCTGGTAAAATAATGGTAGCAGGCACTCGCTAATACAGCTGGATACACGTATACTTTATGGGTAAAAAATAAGATACAGATAAAAATGTAAATAAAAAGTAAAAAAATCTAAAGTCTGTGACTCCTCAGCTAAATAGCTGGAATAGCTGAATTAATTGTATATACTTTGATGAAGCAGCTGAATGGACTTGATTGTTAGCTACTGTGGCGGATTACAATAGGGACGTTCGGGTCGGCAGCCCCGGGCCCAGCGCCGCTGGGGGGCCCAACGCTGACCCGAACGCCCACATACTGCGGCGGGGCACGGGAGCGCATAGCTCCCTGTCCCGTCGCCGATCACCGCCATAGGCTTCAGGCCTTGTAGGCCTGAGGCCTATGCGGTAGTGAAATCCCGGCGCAGGCGTGCGTGATGATGTCATCGCGCGCCTGTGCCGGGACGCAGCACTGTGACGCGCCTGACTCCACTGTGACGCGCCTGACTCATCCCGCCTTCCTCTGCGAGCAAGCGCCTGGCCCTGGACATAGGTGAGTATTTATCTTTTCATTTTTTGTTCATTTTTTTATTTTTTATTTCATTGCCTACTTTGGGGGGGGGGGGGGCACACAGGAGGACATATTAGGGAAGATAAATCGAGTACATGGGGGGGAGAATGTGGGGGCTGTATGGGGCCAAATTATTATGGGAGAGAATACTATGTGGGGGCAAATTACTAGATGGGGCAGTGTGGGGGCAAATTTCAGTGTGGGGGCAAATTATTATGAGAGGGACTACTATGTGGGGGCAAATTACTAGATGGGGCAGTGTGGGGGAAAATTATTATGGGAGGGAATACTATGTGGGGGAAAATTACTATGTGGGGGCAGTGTGGGGGAAACTATTGTGTGGGGGAAATTGCCATGTGGGGACAGTGTGGGGTAATTTCTATGTGGGGACAGTGTGGGGTAATTTCTGTGTGGGGAAATTACTATGTGGGGACAGTGTGTGGAAATTGCTATGTGGGGCAAATTACTATGTGGGGGCAGTGTGGTGGAAATTACTATGTGGGGGCAGTGTGGGGCAAATTACTGTGTGGGGGCAAACTACTATATGGGGGTAGTTTGGGGGAAATCACTGTGTGGGGGCAAATTACTATGTGGGGGTGTTGCTATTGGGGAGGCACTGTAGGGGCAATTCTATTATTTCTGGGGACACTATACAGGGATTATTACCTGGAGCACAATATAGGGTGGTATAATTACTGGGGGTCTCTAGGGGACGTTATAGCTGCTGTGGACACTATAGGAACATTTGGGGTAATTTATCAAACTGGTGTAACGCAGAACTGGCTTAGTTGCCCATAGCAGCCAATCAGATTCCACCTTTCATATTTGACAGCTCTTTTGGAAATCCAGTTCTACTTTACACCAGTTTGATAAATTACCCCAATTATGTCTATTAGGGTCACTATTTTTTCAGCAGTATAGTTCCTGGGGCATTGGGGGGCACAACGGGCACAGTATTGGGGGTGGCAGCAGGATGACACTGTGGGGACACCAGGATGGGGAGGTTGATGGAAAAATTGAGAAATCTAACGTGTCTGTGTTACAAACTGTAGAGACGAGATGCGGCTGAAAGAATTTGCCATGGCGGTCTGGGTCAAATGGAGGAGAAGAGGAAAGAGAAGGTCTACATGACAGGAGATGTCACTGGATGTAAGAGGTATGTGGTGCTGTATTCTCCTCCATGTCTTTTTTATTACAATTATATGTATTTTAAATTTGGCGACCAAATTTTTCAGTTTAGGACCCAATTTGGGGTATTCTTTTTTAGTCTGAAGATGTCATATGGCCTAGGAAGAGACTGTGGCGCCCATGAAGCACCGCAGCCTCTTTATACAAAAAAATAAAAAATAAACTAAAATGGAGGGGGGGGGGGGGGGGGGGGGGGGGGGGGGGGGGGGGGGGGGGGGGCCAAGTTGGGTAGACGGCCCCGGGTCTATCATGCACTTAATCCGCCCCTGGTTAGCTGTAACTGTATATTGATATAATTGTTGAATTGATACAGTATATAGATAGTCCCAACGTTGGAGGTGCTAAGCAAAGCAGCTCTAGGTACAATAGTTCATAGTTCCATTGTTATATGAATATGCCATATGGTAATCAGAATGTTGGTTTCACACACCGCTATACAGAAGCTATCACCTAATGCAATTACATACACTGCAATCAATTGTCACCAGAACAGTTATTACACCTTTTGGTCTAATAGGGTAACTCACGTTTCTGGGGATAATGTCGTACCGAGGATGTGCCTGGACGCGGCGTCCCACGTAGTCTATGGCACTGATCTTACCTCTAGTTCTGACCTTCCCCTTTACGGAGTTCCCTGTGTGGATGTTTCTTCTTTGGTGATGTTCTGTTTTGTGGCAGGAGGTAGGTGCTGCGCTGTGTGTGGTCGCGACAGTCGGCGCTCCTCGAGGTTCCTAGCGGCGTGTACTTCCGGGTGTGGTGACGTACCTCTCCGCGTGACCCGAGGCTCCGGCCATGTGATCCGAAAGCTCCATAGGCCGAGTGCCAGTTCAGTGGTAAATACTTTAGGAATCCTTTACTTTAAGTCCTTAGTGATCACTTTAGTGGGAGGTGGACCCTTTCTTTTCCCAAACGCGTTTCGGGACACAAAGTCCCTTCATCAGTGAGTAAGGGTCTTCCTCCGGATCCCTACTTTTTATAGGGAATTGCTGGTTGATATCTTGCTGTTAATACCAAAATCCGGAGCCTGGACTACGTGGGCATAGATGTTATATAAAACAATTACAAATCAGCTTCCATTGCAATATTTAATATAATCTCTGGCTATACAATCTGAAATATTAAAATAAGATATACAATAAAATGTACAAACCTGGCAGAAGCTAAGGACCAGTGGATTATGGGGCTCAGTATAAGTAAACATGCTCAATAGGAGGGTGAGGTAGACAGGTACACCATCCATTCACAAAAATGGGAAGATCGGTCAATGGGGCAGTTATATTTTTTTAAGTCGGGGATATATGACCGCCATAGCATGCGCATCATGAATTACTAGTTGTATCCAACCGATTGTAACCTGCTGGCTTACAGAAGAAGGTTCCTTTAATTTCTTCTACTTTTTAACCAAAAGAAATATAAACACTGTATTTCGTAAACCTGTACATGTGGATTAACGTATTATGTCTGTCTGAGAGGAGCGGACAATAGCGACTGTAATCCTTCCCTGTTTGACGGGAAGACGCTGGGGCTAAGCCGGACGAGGAATGTCTGTGGACATTGTCATCTACTGATGGATGGAGCGGCAGCTCTGTCGGTGCCCGCCATCTCCCAGTGCAGCTGCTGATGGGATCATTAAAAGACCCTGAAAAACCACAAGAATTTTCTTAACAATTTCAAAAAAATCTTAGGCAAACATCTAAAAAAAATTACTAATAAATAGTAACATTTTATCTTGACATGTGAAGTTGTTTAAATAACTGCCAATATGGCACCACTGCACCCATATCAAGGCTGTTACCAATGCTGACACCAGGGTGTTCAGTGGGTGCCACACATAACTTGGCTTGCAACCACCACAAGTCTTAACATTACTTGTATAGCAGTTTTATTTAGATGCTGTATAGCAGCATTATATGAGGACTAGTGTTGATAGAGCACCAAAGTGCTCTGGTGCTCGAGTAGAACACCTCGGGATGGAAGTCAATGGGAGACCCCGAGCATTAAACCAGGCAGCCCCTGCTCTGAAGAGGGGAGGGCGTCTGGTTCATAGGAAAAGCTCAGAAATTGATGGAAACACCACCAAAATGGTTCGGGAACAGCATGGGGAGGATGTCTGGATGCATCTGGGACTCCCAGGTCGCTGCTGGGAACGATGTTGTCCGAGTAGTGCGCCACTTTTACAGACTGACAATAATACGCACAAAACCGAAGATAAAATCGATTTTAGAGGAAACATTCTTTCCTGTATATTTACTTGTATATAAAGTGCAAGTGCTGCCAAAAATTACAAGGAAGAGGCACTCCGATACAACCTGTATATCACATAAAGGAAGCCTCATTCACATTGTGGTACAATTGTTCAGGTACTGGGACTTCTACACTCATAAAGCCTATGCACTAAGGGAAAGGGCTGCCAAAGATTACAAGGAACCGGCGCTCCAATACACCCTTTATTACACATAAAGAAGGGCATTATACACAGCCTTGAAAAATTATGACTGATGGCCTGCTGGTGACCCTCAAAAACATTAGCGATGAGGGCAGCCTAATAAGCATGTTGATATGATGGAAGAGGAGGACGAGAAATGGAAGATTCAACCATATGCCCTTGTTTGTGGTGGAAGGGGTGCAGGGAATACAGAGTATTCAGTACATTATAAACAACACATGTAAAGTGCCTTCATGTTCGGCCGCTTTCCTCTGGTGGAGTAGAGAAGTCGGGGGCAATCCAGGCCTTGTTCATTTTGATAAAAGTCAACCTGTCAGCATTTTCAGTTGACAGGCGGATAGGCTTATCAGTTATTATGCCCCCAGCAGCACTAAATACCCGCTCTGACAAAAGGCGTAGAGCGCCAGTTCGTGCCACGTGTCCAGCTTGGACACCCAATAGTTGTAAAGCACAGAGGGATCACTGAGGAGGCTGACACGGTCTGCTACATACTCCTTCACCGTCTTTCAAAACTATTCCCTCCTTGTGACACTAGGCCGCGCATCAGGGTGAGGGTGCTGGCGGGGTGTCATGAAACTGTCCCAGGCCTTGGAGAGTGTTGCGCTGCCTCTGTTGGAACTGCTGTGTGTTCCCCTCGTCTCCCCTCCTCGGTTGCCCAAGGAACTACGGACTCTGCCGCCAGCGTTGTCAGCTGGAAATTTTTGGAGCAAATTTTCCACAAGGACCTTCTGGTATTGCACCCTTTTGCTCGTCCTCTCCACCACAGGAATGAGAGATGAGAAGTTCTCTTTGTAGCGGGGGTCGAGAAGGGTGAACAACCAGTAATCGGTGTTGGCCAAAATGCGTACAACGCGAGGGTCACGGGAACAGGCAATACTTCGCTGTCCTCGTCAGGAGGATGATTCTCAATCTCTTCATAATCTTCCTCCTCTTCGGCCCATCCACGCTGAACAGATGAAATTAACCTGCTATGGGTACTACCCTCTGTAGCAGAGGCAACCGTCTCCTGCTCCTCATCCTCATCATCATCCAATTCACGCTGAGAAGACGGACGGAGGGTGGTCTGGCTATCACCCTGTGTAATGTCTTCCCCCATTTCCACCTCTTCAACACGCAAAGCGTCCGCCTTCATTGTGAGCAGTGAGCGTTTCAGTAGACACAGAAGTGGGATGGTGACGCTGATAATAGCGGCATCACCGCTCACCATCTGTGTTGATTCCTCAAAGTTGCGTAAAACCTCACAGAGGTCAGACATCCATGCCCACTCCTCGCTTGTGAAGAGCGGAAGCTGACTGGAAAGGCGATGACCATGCTGCAGCTGGTATTCCACTACTGCCCTCTGCTGCTCACAAAGCCTGGCCAACATGTGGAACGTGGCGTTCTAGTGCGTGCTCACGTCACACAACAGTCGGTGAGCTGGCAATTTCCAGCACTGCTGCAGCGTTGCCAGACCGGCGGAAGCTGGAGATGAATTTTGGAAATGGTCACGCATGCGGCGCACCTTCCCCAGTAGCTCAGGCAAATTGGGGTAAGTTTTGAGAAACCGCTGAACCACTAAGTTGAACACGTGGGCTAGGCATGGGATGTGTGTGAGCTTGCCGAGCTCCAAAGCCGCCACCAAGTTAAGGCCATTATCAGACACAACCATGCCTGGTTCTAGGTTGAGTGGCGAGAGCCACAGCTCGGTCTGGTCCCTTATCCCTGCCATAGCTCTGCGGCGGTGTGCTGTTTGTCACCTAAACATATTAGTTTCAGCACGGCCTGTTGCAGCTTCCCCACAAGCACTTGTCCATGTGTCAGTCGTTAAGTGGACCTTCCCAATAACTGCGTTGGTCAGGGCACGGGTGATGTTACGGGACACATGCTGGTGAAAGGCGGGGATTGCACAACGGGAAAAATAGTGGCAGCTGGGGACTGAGTAACAAGGGACGGCCGCCGCCATCAGGCTGCGGAAAGCCTCAGTGTCCATACGCCTAAATGGCAACATTTCCAGGGCCAGTAATTTGGAAAGGTGCACATTTAGTGCTATGGCCTGTGGGTGGGTAGCTGGGTATTTGTGCTTTTGTTCTAAGGCCTGGGGTATGGACATCTGTACGCTGCGCTGGGACACAGAAGTGGATGTGCTAGGTGATGGTGCTTGTGAAGGTCCAGGTGCAGGGCGGGAGGCATCCGGGCCTGCGTCTTGGACAGGGGATGTGACCTGCAGTGGTGTGACCTGCAGACACTGATTGTGGACCCAGGCGTTCGGCCCACCTATTAGGGTGCTTTGATGCCATGTGGCGAATCATGCTGGTGGTGGTGAGGTTGCTAGTGTTCACGCCCCGGTTCATTTTAGTATAGCACAAGTTGCAAATGACAATTCTTTTATCGCCCGCACTTTCCTCAAAAAAGCGCCAGACTGCGGAACACCTACCCCTTGGCAAGGGAGATTGCTGCAAGGGGTTGCTCCGGGGAACAGTTGCGGGCCTGTTTGGTGTGGCCCGCCTTCTCCCTTTTGCCCATCCACTGCCTCTTCCAGCCTGTTGCGGTGCTGCAGATCCCTCCCCCTCTGTACTGCTGTCCTCGCTCGGCTTTCCACCTTCCCAGGTTGGGTAAGTGATTTCATCGTCCACCACCCCCTCTTCCACTTCCTCACTCTGGTCATCCTCCCTACTTTGTGACCTAACAACAACCTCACTTATTGACAACTGTGTCTCATCCTCATCATCAACCTCTTGAGACACTAATTGCCGTTGACTTATTGGCAACTGTGTCTCATTATCATCATCCACCTCGTGAAACACTAATTGCCGTTCCCCCACCGTCATAGAAACATAGAAACATAGAATGTGTTGGCAGATAAGAACCATTCGGCCCATCTAGTCTGCCCAATATACTGAATACTATGAATAGCCCCTGGCCCTATCTTATATGAAGGATGGCCTTATGCCTATCCCATGCATGCTTAAACTCCTTCACTGTATTTGCAGCTACCACTTCTGCAGGAAGGCTATTCCATGCTTCCACTACTCTCTCAGTAAAGTAATACTTCCTGATATTACTTTTAAACCTTTGCCCCTCTAATTTAAAACTATGTCCTCTTGTAGCAGTTTTTCTTAAATCTTCTCTCTTGTTGATTCCCTTTATGTATTTAGCAGTTTCTATCATATCCCCTCTGTCTCGTCTTTCTTCCAAGCTATACATGTTAAGGTCCTTTAATCTTTCCTGGTAAGTTTTGTCCTGCAATCCATGTACTAGTTTAGTAGCTCTTCTCTGAACTCTCTCCAAAGTATCGATATCCTTCTGGAGATATGGTCTCCAGTACTGAGCACAATACTCCAGATGAGGTCTCACTAGTGCTCTGTAGAGCGGCATGAGCGCCCCCCTCTGTCTACTGGTAATTCCTCTCCCTATACACCCAAGCATTCTGCTAGCATCTCCTGCTGCTCTATGGCATGGTCTGCCTACCTTTAAGTCTTCTGAAATAATGACCCCTAAATCACTTTCCTCAGATACTGAGGTTAGGACTGTATCACTCATTGTTTATTCTGCTCTTGGGTTTTTACGTCCCAGGTGCATTATCTTGCACTTATCAACATTAAATTTTAGTTGCCAGATTTTTGACCATTCCTCTAGTTTTCCTAAATCCTTTTCCATTTGGTGTATCCCTCCAGGAACATCAACCCTGTTACAAATCTTTGTGTGATCAGCAAAAAGACACACCTTACCATCCAGGCCTTCTGCAATTTCGCTGATAAAGATATTAAACAATATGGGTCCCAGAACAGATCCCTGAGGTACCCCACTGGTAACAAGACCATGGTCTGAATATACTCCATTGACTACAACCCTCTGTTGTCTGTCCCTCAGCCACTACCTAATCCATTCAACAATATGGGAGTCTAAGCACAAAGACTCTAATTTATTAATAAGCCTTCTATGTGGGGCAGTATCAAAAGCCTTACTAAAGTCTAGATAAGCGATGCCATCTATTATTTTAGTCACCCAATCAAAAAAATCAATAAGATTAGTTTGACATGATCTCCCTGAAGTAAACCCATGCTGTTTTTAATCTTTCAATCCATGGGATTTTAGATGTTCCACAATCCTCTCCTTAAGTATGGTTTCTATTAATTTCCCCACTATTGATGTCAGGCTTACTGGCCTATAGTTGCCCGATACCTCCCTACTACCTTTCTTGTGAATGGGCACAACATTTGCTAATTTCCAATCTTCTGGGACGACTCCTGTTACCAGTGATTGGTTAAATTAATCTGTTAATGGTTTTGCTAGTTCACCGCTGAGCTCTTTTAATAGCTTTGGGTGTATCCCATCAGGCCCCTGTGACTTATTTGTATTAATTTTAGACAGTTGACTTAGAACCTCTTCCTCTGTAAAGACACATGCATCAAAAGATTCATTAGTCTTCCTCCCTAACTGAGGTCCTTTTCCTTCATTTTCCTTTGTAAAAACTTAACAGAAGTATTCATTGAGGCAGTCAGCTAGTTCTTTATCTTCTTCCATATACCTTCCTTCTTTTGTTTTTAATTTGTTAATTCCTTGTTTTAGTTTCCTTTTTTCATTTATGTATCTGAAGAATGCCCTATTGCCTTTTTTTCACTGACTGAGCTAATTTCTCTTCTGCCTGTGCTTTAGAAGCTCTTATAACTTGCTTGGCCTCTCTCTGCCTAATCTTATAAATTTGCCTGCCATCCTCGTTTTGGTCTTTTTTATAATTACTAAATGCTATCTTTTTGTTTTTAACGATTTTGGCCACTTCTGCTGAGTACCACAGTGGTCTCTTCCTTTTTTTTTTTGCTTTTACTGACAAGCCTAATGCAATTATCTGTTGCCTTCAATAGTGCCACTTTTAAGTAGTCCCATTTCTCCTGGACTCCTTTGAAACTGTTCCAATCTGATAGGGACTTGTATACCACTAATCTAATTTTAGAAAAGTCAGTTTTTCTAAAATCTAAAACTTTAGTGATTGTGTGGTGTGACTCAGTCACTGTACTTATAGTAAACCACACTGACTGGTGATCACTAGATCCCAAGCTTTCCCCTACAGTAATATCAGATACCAAATTCCCATTTGTGAATACTAAATCTAAAATGGCCTCCTTCCGGGTTGGCTCCTTAACTACTTGCTGTAGAGATAATCCCTGTAGGGAATTTAGAATATCTGTACTCCTGGCAGAACTAGCTATTTTGGTTTTCCAGTTTACATCAGGAAGATTAAAGTCTCCCATAATGATAACTTCCCCTTTCAATGTCATTTCAATGTCATTTCGGCTACACCTACACGAGTTATGATTATCAAGCTGCAAGGTAACCCAAACTGACTCTAAATTGGTCTCGCTAACTTGTAATAAATTAGATTTTATGCTATCTTTCACATACAGGGCCAACCCTCCCCCTTTCTTGCCTTCTCTGTCTTTCCTATATAGAGAGAACCCTGGTATTGTTATATCCCAGTCATTACTCCCATTGAACCATGTCTCAGTAACAGCCACTAAATCTATATTCTCAGATGCCATTATAGACTCAAGTTCATTGATATTATTCCCTAAACTTGTAGACAAGACTCTGAGCTTGTCATTTCTTAACCTTTGTGCTACTGGCATCTTCTGGCATTGTTCTGGGGGGCAGTCAGACTGCTGGATTATCACTCATTTGCCCCCCTTTCCTAGTTTAAATGCTCCTTAGCAAATACTTTGAACTGTTCACTGAGGACATTCGTTCCCTTGAGAGAAAGATGCAAACCATCTTTCTTGTACAGTTCTTTTCCATTCCAACAAGAGCTAACATGAGACACAAAGCCAAACCCTTGGTTCAGACACCATTCACCAAGCCATACATTGAATTCCTTAATGCGCATCTTCCTGTCATGCTGAAGGTTATGCACAGGCAAAACTGCAGAGAATGAAACAGTTGTTGAAACCTCCCGTATATCATTACTAAGTGTGTGAAAAGCTTCCTTCACCTTTGAAACCTCATTGCAAGCCAGATCATTTGTCCCAAGATGTCCATCTTCTTCTGAATGTGGATGCTCAAGAGTGTGGGCATCGGTGCACACGATCTCCTCATGTCCCTCTTCAAGCGGGCTTGGCGAGAGGCCCAAATCAAGGAATGGCGATGAAAAGAGCTCCTCGGAATATCCGAGTGTGGGATCACTTGTTTGTCAAGACTCTCCATGGTGGGAGGAAGGAGGATCATGGTGAGGATTCTGTTGACCAGACTCTTGGCTACTGAGACTGGACTTGGTGGAAGACAGGGTGGTGCTTAACCGACTGGAAGCACTATCTGCTGCAATCCAACCGACCACTTGGTCGCACTGGTCTGACTTCGAGAGTGGTGTCCTGCGCCTCTCTGCAAACTGGGACATGAAGCTAGGTATCGTAGATGAGTGTGTTTCTTGTGCTCTGGCAATGGGCACAGTTTCACCGCGCCCAGGGCCACGGCCTCTGCGTGCACCATCAGCAGCACGGCCACTTCCCCGTCCCTTACTGCTCGCCTTGAGCATATTAAATGGTATATATGCTTGCAAGTATGTCACACGTACACTAGCGCAGGTTTTGTAAGTGTATGCACAAATAAATTAAACTGAATGTCTCTGATATTTCGGATGTGCAAACGTTATATAGGAGATGTAGCGCAGGTAATGTCACTGTCACCAGCAGCGAAAAAATTCGACTTAATGTCACTGATATTTAGGATGCGCAAACGTTATACAGGAGATGTAGCGCAAGTAATGTAACTGTCCGCTGCGGACACCGTCTACGGAAAAAGTGCACTGGATGTCACAGATATTTTTAGGATGTGCAAGCATTATACAGGAGATGTAGCGCAGGTAATGTCGCTGTCTGCAGCGGCCAAACAATTGCAAGCTATTTAGTGCAGGTTGCGCTAATAATATATGTTGCTGCCAGACACAACAACAGTCCTTAAAAGGACTTTTGGGTCTCTAACACCAACCCTGCCTAACAAAAAAATGAAATTCAATTCCCTACACTGCCTTTACCTTCCTCAGCACAGCTCTCACTGACTAACACTGAGCCGAACCACGTGTCATTCGGTGCTTTATAGCACCCGATCATGCGTTCCGGCCAGCCAATCACTGTAATGCCAGTAACCAACATGGCTACGGCATTACAGTGAGTGGCAGTACTTACCTGCACGTTTATTGGCTGCATAGCAGCCAACAAACGTGTGGGGAGGAGACTCGAGCATCGCACTCAAGCACGCGCGGTATTTGGCCGAACACCGCCATGTGCCGAGCATGCTCGATCAACACTAATGATTTTATGTATGGAGCTGTTATTTGGTTATTGCATCATTTACAATTTAAGCACTGTATGGCGATATTTACTTTCTTAGACACCATATATTATATAATTTTGTATAGCATTATTAGTAGGGAAACTGTATGGAAGTGTTATTTGGGCAGCATATGGGGCTATTAGTTATACCCTGTATAGTATGGTTATTTGTACACTTTAGAATTGTAAACTGCACTGTATAGTATGGTTATATAGGCAACTGTATGGAAGTGTTATTTGGGCAGCATATGGCGCTTCTATTTTATCAGTATACTATATGGGGCTATTAATTATGCCCTGTATATTATGGTTATTTGTACACCTTCTGATTGTAGACTGCACTGTATAATATGGTTATATAGGTAACTGTAAGGAAGTGTTATTTGGCCAGCATTTGGCGCTGTTATTTTAGCAATATACTGTATGGTACTATTAATTATACCCTATATAATATGGTTATTTGTACACCTTCTGATTGTTACAGCATGGTAACTTAGAAAGTGTTATTTGGCACTGTTGTGCGGGAACATATGCGGTATCGCATTTTG
Source organism: Bufo bufo (assembly GCF_905171765.1). Lineage (NCBI taxonomy): Eukaryota > Metazoa > Chordata > Amphibia > Anura > Bufonidae > Bufo > Bufo bufo. The sequence goes on from NC_053397.1 coordinate 222,220,424, forward strand.
GAGGCTTTTTGTGATACGGTTATACGTACACTGTACCACAGTCCTAAGGGAGGTGATGGTGAGGTTTGCAGCGTAATGAAATTGGGTCTATGGTGATTTTGGTGCAGTTTTAAAAAAAAATAAAAGTGCCACCAAAGCGCTACTTGTAAATATACCATAATAGAAAAAAGTTAGTATTTTTGGGGTTGGCTGTGTGATTGGCCTTAAGGTCTGTGAGCCTCCAACAAAGTTATTCAGTAGAAGTCTAAATTCATAGAGTGAGCATTGCCTTCAATGTATGTATACGCCAGAACCCCCCCCCCCCCCCCCCCCAGTGTATATGGTAAACGTATCCATAGGCTTCCGTTCACAGTGAATATGGTGCCGTGTGGAGCCACGATTTAGAAGCCCATAGTGCGCCTGCTGGGCCATAGTCCTGCGGGGCTGTCCTGTGTGCATGATGAGAAAAAACCGTGATGGCTAAAACAAGACGCCATCTTTTCACCCTGCATGTGAATGCTGACACTCAGGTCAGAGATCAATAACATTGAAGGCTTACATGTCGTTCAGGGTGTATGGAAAGCTGTGACCCCTGAGGCGATCAGTACGGCTTCCATTACTGATTCTGATTACAGCTCTGCCACCTGTGCCAGAGATCAGAATATCTTACGTATAAGGCGACTTTCACACTAGCGTTTTTGCTGGATCCGGCAGGGTTCAGCAAACACGCTTCCGTTACTGATAATACAACCGTCTGCATCCGTTATGAATGGATCCGGTTGTATTATCTGTAACATAGCGAAGACGGATCCGTCATGAACTCTATTGAAAGTCAACGGGGGACGGATCCGTTTTCTGATGTGTCAGAGAAAACTGATTCGTCCCCATTGACTTGCATTGTGGGTTATGACGGATCCGTCTTGCTCCGCATCCCAGGACGGAAAGCAAACCGCAGCACGCTGCTCTCCGGTATGAGAAGGGAACGGAATGCATTTTGGAGATCTCTCCGCTCTGTTCAGTTACGTTTTGTCCCCATTGACAATGAATGGGGAGAAAACTGAAGCGTTTTTTTCCCCCGGTATTGAGACCCTATGACGGATCTTAATACCGGAAAATATTAACGCTAGTGTGACGGTAGCCTAAGATGATGAATGATGGACGCTGAATGATTTTTCTTATGAGCGGTCTGTAAGTTCTCTTTGCCTGGCATACGTTCAGGGGCAGAGATGTAGATACATTTCTATACATTGTATCCATTTGTTTTCAATTTGTAACATTAATGTTTCTTTAGAGACCTTTTGGAACTGAGCGATTTTTGATTGAATTGCTCATTTTTGTTTATAATTTATGACTCCATATTGAATTGCCTAGTAAATAGCCCTCTTTAGGCAAGAAGATACATTGTGAGGGGAGGTCAGGGACCCCGGGGCCGCTTCAGTGACTTCAGCAGTCAGTGGGGGAAGCTCTGACACAATTTACTGCACATCCCCATAACGCCACTGTTTGCACAGAATTAATCACTTAAACAACTTCCCTTCAAGGGGCACTGGCCGAGATTTATATCCTGGAGTGCACACAACGTGGATGTTCCCCCCTCATTATCTCCTCTATAAAGACAAATAAATGGGCACAAGAAGGGCTTTGACGCCTTTGGGTGTCTCACCACCAGCATATACACATCCTGTAAGCTGGGACCCCCATGGCGGGGAGATGAGTCAATGGAAAATCAACATCTCAGTGATTGTGGAAAACTTCCACTAGTGGAGAGGTGGCCATGCAAGCACCCATGGGTGCACATACCGTAGAGGCAGGCCCTGTGGTTGTTATGGTGACCCAGGATAGATAGGCATATTCTAGGTTGGATGTATCCATTATTTTAATGGGTGATCAGCCTTGTGCACAAATAACTCATAGATCTTGACAAGAAGTTGGGGGGGGTCAATAAAAAACAAGTCCTCCTGTAACCATTTTTCCATGAAAATTTAAATATTCTATGTCTGTGAAGGTTCTCATTTATCCAGGTCATGGTATATCTGTAAAGAATAAATCAAGGCAACTGGACGTACTGTAGATTTCTTGAAAACGTTTCACTCGTTCTTCCAACGAGCTTTCTCAATTCTGAGTGACTGTACAAGAATTCTCTGGGAATAAATATGTAACTGAATCAACATCTGGTAATTAGACCCAACCAGTGGCTACAAGAAGAAGGTTATAGAATTACTACAACAACTAGAAAAGGACAAAATCATTGATCGGGCCATGTATCATCGCCTCTACCCTGGGGAAGCCCCTCCATGTATTTATGGACTTCCTAAGATACATAAGGATGGGACCCCTCTCAGGCCAATTGTCAGCAGCATCAACTCTGTGACCTACAATGTGGCAAAATACTTAGCCAGAATCCTAGCGCCCTTGGTTGGAAACACACAACATCACATACAGAACTCTCAGGATTTCACCACCAAAATCCAGAACTTGGTATTGGGCACAGAAGAAGCAATGGTCTCCTATGATGTTACATCCCTCTTCACCTGCATACCCACTACAGAGGCAATTGAAACAGTCAGGAAACAGTTGCTACTAGACAACACCTTAGGCTGCAGAACAGAATTTAGCCCAGACCAAGTGTGTGCCTTACTGGACCTTTGTCTGAGTACCATCTACTTCAAGTATAAGGACAAGTTCTACAAGCAAAAACATGGCTGTGCTATGGGATCGCCAGTCTCACCTATTGTAGCGAACCTGTATATGGAGGAAGTAGAAAGGAAAGCCCTGACCACTTTCATGGGAATTACACCGAGTCATTGGTACAGATATGTGGATGACACTTGGGTTAAAATTCATAAACAAGAGTTACAGGCTTTCACCGACCACATCAACTCAGTGGATCATAACATCAATTTCACGCGGGAACATATGCAGAACAACAAACTGGCGTTTCTGGACTGTCTTATAACAGTGGAAGAGGGAAGGAAGCTGGGAATAGAGGTCTATCGAAAACCAACACACACAGACCAGTACCTGCTATTTAATTCCCACCATCCTCTAGGCCACAAACTGGGAGTCATCCAGACTCTGCACCACCGGGCAGAGAAAATCCCCAGCAGCACAGAGGCCAAGGCGAAGGAATTCAAACACCTCAGAGGGGCACTTAATACTTGTGGGTATCCTGTTTGGGCCTTTGTCAAAACAGAAGGAAGGAGAAGAAAGAGCACTAAGACTATTAGTGAGGGCGAGAAGCATGACAGACGCAAGAATATGGTTATCCCATATGTAGCTGGCGTGTCTGAGAAACTCAAAAGGATTTTTAATAAACATCACATCCCTGTCTGCTTTAAACCCAGCAACACACTGAGGCAACAACTGGTTCACCCCAAAGACCCAACGCCTAAACACAAGATGGACAACATGGTGTACGCAGTCCAGTGCAATGAGGAACGCTCAGAACTGTATATCGGCGAAACAAAACAACAACTACATCAACGTATGGCTCAGCATAGAAGAGCCAAAACCTCTGGTCAAGATTCAGCCGTGAACTTACATCTAAAAGAAACAGGTCACACCTTTTAAGACAGTCAAGTAAGTGTTTTGGATAAGGAGGCCGATTGGTACAAACGAGGTGTGAAGGAGGCCATCTACGTAAAAATGGAGAAGCCAAGCTTAAATAGAGGTGGAAGGGTTAGACATCTATTGTCTGCCACATACAATGCTGTCTTGACACCTTTTTCTGGGAATTCTTTATCACCTACTGACTCCAATTAGGATAATGGGATCAACACCTTTGACCCCATGCTGGGTATAATGACCTTTGACCCCATGCTGGGTATAATGACCTCTGACCCCATGCTGGGTATAATTACCAGATGTTGATTCAGTTACATATTTATTCCCAGAGAATTCTTGTACAGTCACTCAGAATTGAGAAAGCTCGTTGGAAGAACGAGTGAAACGTTTTCAAGAAATCTACCGTAAGTCCAGTTGCCTTGATTTATTCTTTACAGATATTTTTCTAGTTCCAAAATCTAGTGGCATCTTAGACATCAGATTGAAAAAAGTCCCTTAGTTCTAAACTGATCACAGGTAGTCCTGCTTCTGGTTTGCCAATGTTAAGCTGCCATCTGTGGGTGATCCAGAAAACAACTGCGGTGCCCCCATAGGAGAAAAAAAGCGTTGCACCGATTTAATAGAAATCAATGATCGGAACATGGGTGTGCTGGGTCCTCCAAGGTGAAAGACACTCTTTGTAACCGGGGGACCCCCATATTAACTCAGGGTTCCCTTATAGGGTATTTGAAAATAAGTTTTCTAAATCATACAGACCCTTTCAAGTAATTCACTGGAGGACCCCTTTAGACCAAATTCACACGGGGCAGTATGGCTTTTTTAAAACCAGAAGAACATTAGATACAAAAATAGAAGAAATAGACATTTTTCCTTTATATTTTATCTCCTGAACTGTTATGTGTAATCCTTGCCAGAAAGGGAACAAAACCAGAGAACCTTTAGGAAGAGGCTCTGCTGTTTAGAGAACCCATTTTAATATGCTCTATCGGGGAATTCTGAGATAATCCAGGGGCAGAGGGTCCTCTGATTAGGATCCTCATCTTTTAATCAGAAAGGAGAACATCTCTTGCTCTGGAGGACTTGTCCTGTCCCGCATTACACAGACAGCCCACTGATGTGAATGGACACTGTGCAATACTTCATTTCCCCTGTGGTGGCGCTGCAGGGAAATTGAACACTTACTGACAGTTCTCCTCTACAGATTACAGGTGATCCCTGGGGCTTTCAGCAGGAGGACACTTTGTGATCAGCTTATTGTCCATGCACTCTATTATCTGCAGCGGGCAGCCCCTTTAAAGTATATTAGCACATATCTGACCAGTTACACTTCTTTACATTATTCTCGGTATTTTGCTTCCAGGGACAGAATCTAAAATATTTTTCTCAGCTGGAAACAAACCCATCTTTATTCATGAACCTTGTTGACATATTTGTGGGTTCTGATCGTAAAATGTTGTGTCACTGGGGGGAATTTCTGCCGTTCTCAAATCTCCTGGAATTCTTGTAATTTCTTGGCATTTTCAAATAGAAAAATGATCAGATTCTTCCAAAAATAAATTTCATCCTGTAGGGATGAGCGTGAACTCAGGAGGGTGAAACACGAGACCAGTTTTTATTTTCATTTTCTTGCTCCATAAGTTCTACTGAGAAGAATTTAATGATTCTTAGAAAGAAGAAAGTCACAGATCCCAGCGGAGGGGTAGAAAGAAGAAGATTGACATCACGTGAAATAATGCCTCTTTAGGGTTGTATATAGAATGCAGATGCCGGTCACGTAGAGTGGATGCAGAATGTGCAGGACATTAGCTGAGCTCTCAGTATCTCATTCATCTCTATGTGATTCTTACATTGTGTGCAGCATCGCCCCTAGTGGCCACTGGCAGTTATTACACAATTCTGATGCCTTTTTCCTGATTTAAGGCCTCATGCACATAACTGTATGTATTTTGCATTCCACAAATTGCGGATCCACAAAATACAGATACCGTCCATGTTGCATCCGCATTTTGTGTGGACTCATTGACTTCAATAGGTCTGCATTTTGCGGCCAAGTATAGGACCGGACGTACAAATGCAAAAATCACACGGATCATCCATGTGCTTTTTCCGCATCCGTATGCGGACCACAGACACTTTGAACTCAATGGGTGTGCAAAAAATAAACAGCACACAGACTGCATCTATATTTTGCGGGATCTGCAATTTGCGCACTGCAAAATCGATACGGTTGTGTGCATGAGGCCCAACAGAATGAATGAATATTTCTGAACTTTCATTGACACTAAGGCCGATGTCATCGGGAGTTAATTAACATATTAGCATCGTTAGAAGTCGGGAAGGAAACTTGAGAATAAAGGCTTGTTCACACGACCGTTGCCCCTTCTCAAATTGCGGTCTGCAATGCACGTGCCCTGGCCGTGGGGCTGCCTTATGCGGATCGCGACCCCATTCACTTGAATGGGGTCCGCTATCCATCTGTTCCACAAAAAGATAGAGTAAGTTCTATCTTTTTGAGGTGCGGACGCATGGAATGGAACCCACGGAAGTACTCCGTTCCGTGCTTCCTCTCCGTTCCGCACCGCATCTCAGGATTTGCGGACCCATTCAAGTGAATAGGTCCGCATCCTTGATGCGGAATGCACACGGCTGGTGCCCTGTGTTTTGCGGACCAGCTGTATGCAAGCCGCAATACGGCAGCGGCCGTGTGGATGAGCCCTAAGGCCTCATGCACACGACCGTATGTATTTTGCAGTCCGTAAAAAATGGATTTGCAAAAAATACGTATGACATCCATGTGCATTCCGTATTTTGCGGAACGGAACAGCTGGCTCCTAATAGAACAGTACTATCCTTGTCCGTAATGCGGACAATAATAGGAAATGTTGGACATACGGAAATGGAATGCACACAAAGTACCTTCTGTTTTTTTTGCGGACCCATTGAAATGAATGGTTCCGTATATGGTCCGCAAAAAAAACGCAACGGACACAGAAAGAAAATACATGCGTGCCTATAAGGCAACTGGGTGCAGCTCTGGCTCCTAGTCATGTTCATACCCAAAATGTCAGAACCACATGACATCATCACAAGGTTGGCGACATTATTGGAGGTACCGTTTAAAGGGAAAAACTATGAATAATTACAACTAGACTCTGATATATTTTAAGGTTTTTTTTCAAACTTGTTTGCTCTGATTATAGATTTATTTTTATGCTAAGAAGTGATCTCTATAGAACAAGAAGTGTCAGCCTAGTGAGAGGCTCAGAGTGACCGAAAATTTGAGAAAAAAAACCCGCCTAAAATATGTTAAAATTAAAAATTTTATTTAAACAGTAGGTCATTCTGATAAATTAATTGGAGAATGGACGGCTCCATGCCGCAGTTAATCAGAGGACAGAAGTAATGGCAGTCATAGAGAGTTCGGACACACTTGTGGCGTGTCCCCAAGTTCCGTCTTTGATGAGTCAAGTCATTGCTTAGGCCAATCATAGGCTGCAATACGTAACCCCATTAATGCGGAAGTTAACAGACATTATGGAGCCTGAACAGAGCAGCGGGGAGGAGAGGAGCATAGATTTCTGCATAGGAGAAAAAAAATAAATCCTGTACAAACCTTTAGGTCTCCACCGATGTTAATGTGTTGTTCTTGCAGTGATATTTTCATAAAGTAACCGGTGGTTATTTCATTGCGGTCGCAGGCGCGGTGACATCACGATGTTTGCTCGAGCACAGCTGTATATTGGACTGTTATCAGTTACACAAACAGAGAATGAGACGAATGTTCCAAAGACATTAATTTCAGTCCTGAAGTATAAATAGGTCTGTTTTCTCTTTCTGTGATCTGTCTCCATGCCAAGAGATTCACAATGGAGATCATACAGAAATAAAAATATTATATTAAAATAAATCATGCCTCTATCTCATATGTTCAGTTCTCAGTTCTGACCTCAGCTTGTTGCCTATGAGGTTTCCAGAGAAAATAACAATATAATAAATCTACAATATATCAGTTTAATTTTGTAATGTACTAAATTGGATGTCATTATGCCCAACAAAAGTTTCATTAATAATACTTTTAATCAATAAAAACACTACTATAGGTATACCTCCTATGTACAAGAATATAACTACTATAATACTGCCTCCTATGTACAAGAGTATAACTACTATAATACTGCCTCCTATGTACAAGAATATAACTACTATAATACTGCCCCCTATGTACAAGAATATAACTACTATAATACTGCTCCTATGTACAAGAATATAACTACTATAATACTGCTCCTATGTACAAAAATATAACTACTATAATACTGCTCCTATGTACAAGAATATAACTACTATAATACTGCTCCTATGTACAAGAATATAACTACTATAATACTGCCTCCTATGTACAAGAATATAACTACTATAATACTGCCTCCTATATACAAGAATATAACTACTATAATACTGCTCCTATGTACAAGAATATATCTACTATAATACTGCTCCTATGTACAAGAATATAACTACTATAATACTGCCTCCTATGTACAAGAATATAACTACTATAATACTGCCTCTTATATACAAGAATATAACTACTATAATACTGCTCCGATGTACAAGAATATAACTACTATAATACTGCCCCTATGTACAAGAATATAACTACTATAATACTGCTCCTATGTACAAGAATATAATTACTATAATACTGCCTTCTATGTACGATAATATAACTACTATAATACTGCCTCCTGTGTACAAGAATATAACTACTATAATACTGCCCCCTATGTACAAGAATATAACTACTATAATGCTGCTCCTATGTACAAGAATATAACTACTATAATACTGCTCCTATGTACAAGAATATAACTACTAAAATACTGCCTCCTATGTACAAGAATATAACTACTATAATACTGCTCCTATGCACAAGAATATAACTACTATAATACTGCCTCCTATGTACAAGAATATAACTACTATAATACTGCCTCCTATGTACAAGAATATAACTACTATAATACTGCTCCTATGTACAAGAATATAACTACTATAATACTGCCTCCTATGTACAAGAATATAACTACTATAATACTGCTCCTATGCACAAGAATATAACTACTATAATACTGCCTCCTATGTACAAGAATATAACTACTATAATACTGCTCCTATGTACAAGAATATAATTACTATAATACTGCCTTCTATGTACGATAATATAACTACTATAATACTGCCTCCTGTGTACAAGAATATAACTACTATAATACTGCCCCCTATGTACAAGAATATAACTACTATAATACTGCTCCTATGTACAAGAATATAACTACTATAATACTGCCTCCTATGTACAAGAATATAACTACTATAATACTGCCTCCTATGTACAAGAATATAACTACTATAATACTGCTCCTATGTACAAGAATATAACTACTATAATACTGCCTCCTATGTACAAGAATATAACTACTATAATACTGCTCCTATGCACAAGAATATAACTACTATAATACTGCCTCCTATGTACAAGAATATAACTACTATAATACTGCCTCCTATGTACAAGAATATAACTACTATAATACTGCCTCCTATGTACAAGAATATAACTACTATAATACTGCCTCCTATGTACAAGAATATAACTACTATAATACTGCCTCCTATGTACAAGAATATAACTACTATAATACTGCTCCTATGCACAAGAATATAACTACTATAATACTGCCTCCTATGTACAAGAATATAACTACTATAATACTGCCTCCTATGTACAAGAATATAACTACTATAATACTGCCTCCTATGTACAAGAATATAACTACTATAATACTGCTCCTATGTACAAGAATATAACTACTATAATACTGCATCCTATGTACAAGAATATAACTGCTATAATACTGCTCCTATGTACAAGAATATAACTACTATAATACTGCTCCTATGTACAAGAATATAACTACTATAATACTGCCTCCTATGTACAAGAATATAACTACTATAATACTGCCTCCTATGTACAAGAATATAACTACTATAATACTGCTCCTATGTACAAGAATATAACTACTATAATACTGCCTCCTATGTACAAGAATATAACTACTATAATACTGCCTCCTATGTACAAGAATATAACTACTATAATACTGCTCCTATGTACAAGAATATAACTACTATAATACTGCATCCTATGTACAAGAATATAACTGCTATAATACTGCTCCTATGTACAAGAATATAACTACTATAATACTGCTCCTATGTACAAGAATATAACTACTATAATACTGCCTCCTATGTACAAGAATATAACTACTATAATACTGCCTCCTATGTACAAGAATATAACTACTATAATACTGCTCCTATGTACAAGAATATAACTACTATAATACTGCCTCCTATGTACAAGAATATAACTACTATAATACTGCCTCCTATGTACAAGAATATAACTACTATAATACTGCTCCTATGTACAAGAATATAACTACTATAATACTGCCTCCCATGTACAAGAATACAACTACTATAATACTGCCCCCTGTACAAGAATAAACCTGCTATAATACTAGTATAATTATATAAACCCACATAAAAAAATAACAAAATGTCCAAAACCTTTATCACACCGGGAACATCCACTACTTATGATAATCATTAGCCTTAATGACGCATGTGTAAATGAAGTGTTTGATCACAATGTAAATATTTGGAAGAGAAATAAATGAATAAACCTCACATTGATGTAACGTCCATGAAGATGAATTACGGATCCGACCACATCCTACAGGCTGAAACCCTTTTAGTGTTTTGTGTCAAACATGCAGGACCTGTGTATTGTGGCGGCCGTCTGTGTTTGCATTCAGTCGGTTTCTCTCTTCTTGGATTTCCTGTTGGTATTGGAAGCAGTAATAGAGAAACTGATTAATTTACCAAAAGACTAAATAAATAAGAAGTGGAGGAATCGGGGACCAGCGAGGTACCGGAGGCGTGAATGTAGAGTCCTAGAAATACGGTAAATACCAGACATAATGGAGATAATAAAATTCTGTAAAGACTTATCCTGCCGAAAGACGGCACTGCCATTAGGGGGCACTGCTGCTATGGGGTAGGTGGTACCTGTCACATCCACATGATGCCAGTGCCCAAGGTTTCCAGCAGAACATTTCCCAGAGCATTACACTGCCCTGTCGGGTTGTATTCTTCCATAGGCGCTCGACCATCCATATGATGTAATGTGATTCATCAGACTAGGCCATCTTCTTCCCATAGTGCACCTGGTGCCAGCTCTTCTCCAGGTGAGTGACGCACACGCACCTGGCGGTCCACATGATGTAATGTGATTCATCAGACCAGGACGTCTTCTTGCCATAGTGCACCTCTTCCCCAGGTAAGTTCCATCTCTTCCTCAGGTAAGTGACGCACTTGCATCCGGCCATCCACATGATGTAACGTGATTCATCGGATTAAGCTGCCTTCATCCCATAGTGCACCTGGTGCCATCTCTTCCCTAAGGTAAGTGATGCACACACGCTTGGCTATTAATGTGATGTAGCACAGGGATGCCCAACCTGCGGCCCTCTAGCTGTTGCAAAACTACAACTCCCAGTATGCCTGGACAGCCTACAGCTATTAGGGCATGCTGGGAGTTGTTTTGCAACAGTTGGAGGGCCACAGGTTGAGCGTCCTTGAGGTAACATGATTCCTCAGACTAGGCTTCCTTCTTTCATTGCTCCATTTTTCAGTTCTGTTAAAGTTTTTAAAAAAAGGCACTGGGAATAATGGACGGGTTTATTTGTGGAGTTCTTCTGGTGTCAGATCCGCCGGTTATACAGTAAATATAAAGATTCTCTAATGGTTTTGCTATTAGGAGGGTAATATTTTATACGTGGCTCCTTTTAGAGACATCTAGGAGAAGCTTTACGGTAGGAGCAGAATGATTTAACCATCACACATGTAAATACTGGGATATTTTACAATGCACTCAGCGGGCCGGGCTAAGTGACTAAACATGTGTGCGCTATCGTACGCAGCCTCCACGCGGTTTATGGTGGGTACAATTACACAGGATCCAGAACATCGCTGTAAACTTACCTCACTCTGCACAGCTTTATAGGGTTTTCTATTCAGTTTGTTGTGAAGCCAAAAATGTATTTTTTAAGCTTAAAAGGAACCCGGGGATCACATATATCGACACTTCCTGCAGGAGCAAAACTATTATTAGAGGCAGAACCTGAAGCTCCTGGGCCCCTCCTAACCTACCTGTAAGAGGGTGGTCATTTTTTTAAGAAATGATTGCTGACTTTATGGGTTGCCCTAAAGATTTTACAACTCTTGATGGTTACAGTCTCTTAGGGCACAGTATGCATTATGGTTGTAGTTCACTCTAGGTGACACTAATGTTAACTTCACAACACTCTCTGGAACCCAGTCTCACCAGTCTCACCAGTCTCACCAGTCTCACCAGTCTCACACACAGCACTCTAGCATCAGCATTCACAGACAACATATATCTTTTGCTCAGGAGGAGGGTGACTATCCATACCTGGCTCTGTTCTCAAGTGCCTGTTTTTCAAACAACAACTTCTACCACTTTAATGTACTGCACTGTACTAAAGAACAGAACCAGTTAGCGCTCACTACCGACCACTGCCGACCACTGGGCAGCCCTCCTTCTACTACACATGGACCACCAGTCCCTTCTAAGCTGCAATCCAACACAAACCATCCAGGACCCAATTGTCAGCCCCCCCACCCATCCATAAGTCTAGCACTACCCAACTCATCTTGGTTCTCTCCCAAGCTGATGTTTTTCACAGCACTAGAAGACTTTCCAGAAATGACACCTTCTACATCTGACAACCCATTCCTCACTAAAAGTCTTGCATTTGACATCTGAGGGGACCATGTATAGGTCTTCCACAACAGCTAGGTAACCCAGTATGCTGCGTGTCCTCAGGCAACAACCACTACTTTTGGGCTTCCAACCCAATGACCCTTTCACATTCCTGCTGTACCCACAGTAAACAAGTCCACTCTGACCTCCAGGTCACCAACACTCATCTTATGGACATGTAACTGTTACATAGGCCAATAGAGATTCTCCATGCACCACTCACAATCTAACCAACTCTTCTCACCTTGGTGCCAAAACCTCTTTCCAAAACTCTCCATGAGAATACAGCCTCCAGAAAATAAATACTTGCTAGTCTAACCTCTCACCTGCTTACACTTACACTTATTTGCTCCCTTACAATGACTACAGCTCAACACATCAGTGCCACTTCACCCCCAAACAATTTCAGCATCAAGCTCCTATAGAGCCCACACTGAGACTGGGACCAGTGCTGAGCATCAGGACCTTCAGCAGATGACTAGATGCATCCACAGTAACATACGTCTCCTCACCCACAATGTCCATTAGTCTGCCTCATGCACTATGGCCCTGTGCCATAACAGTTGTTGTCTCGCTGTGCTATCACTTATCCCTTTTGGTGTGTCACAGGGGCTGCGATGGAGCTTATTTCAATGACTCCAGCTCTGATATGTCCCTCTTCAGCATTTTTTACAGACTCCTCTGAGGTTCTCCCTTTGTTGGGCCCATTCTTTGGGATTTGCAGCATGACTCCATGATAGCTCTTTTCCTTCCTCAGCACAGGGCACTTCTGCATACCATGTGTCTTCAGCCACACACCGACTACTTTCCTGGCAATAGCTCCTTATATAACCTCCTAGTTTCTGTAACATCTAGTGATAAGAGCTATTACAGTATTAACTCATGCATGGAATTACATATAAAAATTACAAGAAAGGCAGCTATAAACACATGTACATAGTCATACAGTCACATTGACTTCCATACCTTGTGTAACTTATAATACTTGTGTCTTATATGGCAGAGCTGTCTTGGGCCCACTAAGGCTAAAGGACATGGGTGTGACCACCACTTCTGCTATGCTCATCATCACATGACTCTGGAGATCTTCTGAAGGTGGAATATGAAGGCAATATAGGGAAATATTCTGAATGGATGGCATTCGGCCATAGATGGTCATGTGTGACTTATTGGAGACCATACAAGAGTAGGGTAGAGTAGGCTAGAATTACATTAACACTATGTAGACATGAGAGGCACCAGTTAATCATCAGTGCTAGTATGAATTAGCTAAAAGGGGAAGAACCTGGTCCATGTGCATGGTTGAGAATGTCCCTAAGGTTAAATCTAGGTCTAAGGTTTACAGTAGGTTATGCAGTAAGAATAAGGTCCCTAAAAGTGGGGCAGGGGCTCTAGAAGCTTTACAGTCTTTGACTGAGAGTGCATAAAAGACAAGGCCACAGACTAGGCCTGAAAGAGGGCTGCAGACAAGGACCAAGTAAGTTCTTGCCTGGGACCTGGAGCAGCAGTCATCTCAGATACCTAGAGATAGATGTAGATGTGACCAGCAGAAGTGACTAGAGTGCCAGGTGAAAGCCAAATTCCCTTACAAAGGGCAGTGGGGAAAGGGTAAAGCCACTGGGCCAAAGAGGAGCCAAAGCCTAGATCCTTGCATAAACCCCTTAGAATACTGGAGCAGCAGCAGGAGTAATGCCCCCAGCAGTAGTTGTAGCTCCAGATGAGTGGAGACCCTGAAGTAAACAACAGGGATCTATTGGCCTAACATAGTCCATGAAGACCTCGTTGGACTACTATATTGGACAGTAAATGGTTCAAGGACTGTGTCTTTAAAGACTGTACTTCTGAGTGGAACCTCCAAGCCTAATGTGCTCTCTAAGAGACTTGTAACGACTACGCGTATGTGCCTTCAATGAGAGATTGCCAATATGTGGCCTGATTATATTTATATATACAGTAAAGTTGTGTTGCTGCAAAGAAATTCACATGCCTCCACCAGCCTTATTTCCATACCATCAAATTAATTAAGGTGTCTCCTTCTTGAGGTGTGCGCCTTACTCTTTCCATGGCCATGGACCCTTGGTTCTCGTGTGTGGATTTCTCAGAAATTGTGTATTGATTTATTTTTTATAAAATGTTGTAAAAAAGTCAGGGGCCCGGTTGGTAGAGCTGGACATCTTTTGCAAATTTGTAGTATTTGTGGTAAATACTGGACTCCTTCCTATTCCAGATGGTCACAAAGTCCATAGGTAACGGGATATAGAAACTGCGGGTGCACCATTTCCTCTTCTCTAGAGAGAAATCCTGTTTAACCAGCATAAATCAAGTAATTGGATAATCTGCATTAAAAAAAATCCAAAAATGTCCTTTGAAATGAGTCTGGGGCTTTATGTGAAAGGCTCAGGTCCACGGGCCTGTTCCATTTACTTAGTGTAAGACCCCGAGGACTGTTTCCTGCAGTCACTGAAACGTATTGCTGCTACGTGCCAGAAAGAGAACACTGTCAGCAAGAACCCTCGCACCAAATCAATCCTGGCCCAGCATGAAGCGGTCCTAATCTGCAGGATTATGTGCAATTTATTCTGAAAACCTCTACAAAGAGCAATAACAGGCGAAAAAACAAGAAAACGGAGCTCATGGTGCCGTATGTAAAAATATAATTTTATTGTAACATGATTAAAATATAAAGCAATAAGTGATATGCCGTTAAAAAGTGAATAGAAGCAGAAAAAGAACGCCACCCTGGGATAGCACACGTGTCAAATATAAAAGATAATGATCAATGGAATTAATTATATACGGTACAATGACCAGCCATTGACCAAAAATACAGCATGGGTAACAGTTGAGTCAGCAATCAAAAGAAAACCTACACGGCAAAAAATGGAACAGGGTTTGCGTGCGAGTGCAGCATAAGCGAAATAGGAGCAAACCTCAATAATGACTAGGTATGAAATAACCTGAATCAAATGCCGTATAGGTAAAAAAAGGAAAGCAAAGACTCACCAAAAAAGACCGTGTGCTATATCACCCAGGGTGGCGCTACCCCAATGCGCGTTTCAGCGTGCCTTCGTCCCCCGTTACAACTACGGGTGTCCTTTTGGTTGTATTGGGTGGACACTGTTTTCCATTTTTTACCAATTGGCCACCTTTGGTCTTTATTGTTTTTTCTAAAGAGCAATAACAGGTACGAAGTGTAAAATACACAAGTAGGAGAAAGGAACGTCTGAGACGTCAGGATCTATAGAAATATTATGTAGCTGGAGGCTGAGCGCCGTGACAAGGTCATTTAACCCAAACCCAACAGACAGCAACGACCCTGTGCACAAAAACAACAAGAGAATTCTTATGGAGTGAAGGCTCATTCATTTCATTGGTATCTACTTGACAACAATTCATCCACAGCAGACCCTTCTCTTACGAGATTTTACCACTGCACCTTTTCAATCGAGTAACATATTGTAACGACACAAGACTGCAGAACTTGACCAACAGCAGTCACTTTTCCCAAGCCGTACTCAATGGCGCTTAGTACTCTGACACCCCAGAACTTGAGTAGATCACAATTACATAATGGAACAGATGCCAATGGTGTACAAGTGGAGAGCAATGAATGTAGGTAAGAGGAATAAAACCTTGCAGAAACTGACCCTGAACTGCTGAGTCCACCAAGACAGTAAAATAATCACAAACTCTAAACCACAACAGAAAGCTAAACCCACAACTAACACAACTGCAATACACACGTAAAGACCATGGGACCACACATCCCAGGATTCCTTCAAACAAAACTGATGGACTAGAATTCAAGATTCGGGAAACAACTGCAGAGAACATTCACTATACCCTGCAAAGAGGCACAGAAACTAAAGTTATTTAATGGCATATCAATTGAAGAACTCCCAGCAAAAATTAGACTAAGCAAGAGACTAACAGAACCAGATTCAGGTTTAAGGCACAGAGCATCTTCTATAAACAAAGTGAGGGAGAGACAGACAAGAGATCTCTGATGCTGGTTCCTCACATAGAGTCTACAGGAGAACACTGACTTGCATGCATTTCTCCGGACCAAAGCTAAAATTGGGAAGTTGCACCGCATAAAGTTGCAGTGGAACTCTGGTCTACATGAAAACCAGTGGTTTAAATCCTGATGACACTCCAGAACTTGAGTAGATCACAATTACATAATGGAACAGATGGCAAGAGTGTACAGGTGAAGAGCAATGAATGTAGGTAAAAGGAATAAAACCTTGCAGAAAGTGACCAAGACAGTAAGAAAATCACAAACTCTAAACCACAAAAGAAAGCTGAACCCACAACTGACACAACTGTAATACAGACAAGACCACGGGACCACACATCCCAGGATTCCCTCAAACAAAGCTGATGAACCAAAATTCAAGATTGTGAAAATAACTGCACAGAGCATTCACTATACCTGGCAAAGAGGCACAGAAATCAAAGTTATTTAAAGGTCTATCAATCCAAGGACTCCTCTGAGCAATCACCAGACTAAGGGCTCATGCACACAACCATAGTTTTGGTCCATATCTGATCTGCATTTTTTGCAGATTGAATGTGGACCCATTCATTTCAATGGGGTCACAAAAGATGCGAACAGCACACTGAACATGACCTATTCATGTCCGTTTTGCAGACAAGAATAGACATTAATAACAAAGGTCAGGATGTACAGATCCACATAATGCGGAACGCACATGGGCTGTATCAGTGTTTTTTGGATCTGTGATTTGCAGACCACAAAAAATGGACACGGTCGGGTGCAGGAGGCCTAAGAAAGAGGATATTAGAACCATATTCAGGTGTAAGGCTGTCACAGAGCATCTGCTACAAAAAAAATAAGTGAGAGATGGGCAAGAGATCTCGGATGCTCTTTCCTCACATACAGTCTACAGGAGGGAACCGGCTTGCATGCATTTCTCTGGACACAGCTAAAATGAAGTTGCACCACAAAAAGTTGCAGCGGAGATCCGGTCTGAATGAGAACCAGAGTGTGTAAATCCTGATGACTGACTCTTATGGTCAAGAAGAGTCTGCAAGTGACTACACATTCTTCTCTACAGCTGCCACAACAGGTAATGGGTGGTATTACTATTCAAGTAAATTTGTGACCGTGTAATGGTTGTGTGTTTATTAGGTGATATGTAGGTCAAAATTCAATAGCTTCGCAGAGAACGGACTTTATGCCCACGGACTGCCGGAGGCTGCCCCTAATTTTATTACGGGGCATTACCTGCAGGTCCTAGTATGTTACCCAGCATTACCTCTACCCCAAGTAAAGCTTCATTTAATAATACCTTGTATTACAGATGGAACACGGGTGAATGGGGAGACGCTGGGCGGGGAAGATAACTGTGGTCATTTTCGATCATACACTACATCTAAATTCCTCACCATCCTAGTTATAAACCTGGAAAATGTTACCGATCTTGTTGTTTTGGGGGTCAAATGTTTAAGACTCCTTTAGGCCAGTTTAACTAGTAATGAGACCCACAGGTGTTCGTTCCCCATCTAAGTCTTAACATCTGGGGGCAAATTGGTGAATTTGGTGTTGACAGGTTTTCCCTCATTTGGTTGCTTCACTGACTCCTCTATGATGTTGTTATAGTGTTATGTTGCCTATAGAGCAGTTTAACTTTCCATTCCTGATGGAGTTCGTTAATTTATTTATATTACACTTGTAACATTGTTCCTCTGCCTCCTGGACATTGATGTAAACTTGTACAATGTAACTTTTTTTTATCTTGGTACAACGTTGACTTACTTTGTGCATTTTATTCTTCTATTTCCATCTGCTGCAGGAGATCATATAAAATGTCTCTGCATTCTTTTTGAGTTCCAGGGCCTGTCAGGCACCCCCTGCTACAAAGGCAGGATCGCCGGCTGCCTCGAGCGCCGTGTTCTCCAGCAGTCAGTGTGCGCTGGTCTAGAAGCCCCTCCGCCAACAATAACAATAAATAACCTGTTCTCTTCATTGCTCCAAGCTCAGTTGGGGCCTTTTCCTTTTTGTCTGAAAAAACTTAGTGCACTCTGTTACATTTATAATGACACTTTTACACCAGACCTAACCTGTAGACCTCGAAAGTAGGGACATAACGACGTTTCTGGGCCCCAGTGCAAAATCTGTAACTATGTGCCAGTTATAATGGTGGTGTCTTCTAATGTTTAGTTGTGTTTGCAACACATTGCTAATGGGTCACATACCAAATGGGGACATGTCACCACTGAGACCAATCAATGGCTGCAGCTGCGCACGTGACCCATTCGGGTGGCAGTTGACAGGAAGACAGTGAATCCAGTGAAGACAGTTTGGAAGCTACCGAGCCAAAATAGACTGGCGGGGAGCAGGTAAGTTATTGATCTCTTCACAGATATTGGGTGAATATTTAAAAATAAAGTCCTGGACAACCCCTCTAATTCACAGGGGCCCATTTTACTCTCAGTCCACCAATGCTGAAATCTCTGTTCTAGGTGCAAAACAACAAATATATAACTTATTAATTATATGACCAAATAAATAAATAATGTAACAAATTATACAGATAAAAATAAATAAATAAAACGTATTTTTTTTAAACATTTTAATACATGTAATGACAGCTATTTACTATATTCTCCAGCAAACAGAAAGGTTGCGTCTCGCTATACATTTAAAGGGATGATCCCATGAATAATGTCAAAAATAAAAATCAGACATCATACAGTATAGTACATGACAATCAGTTTCTAGCAATTGCTAGGACCAGCCATGCACCTCACATGGATCCAGAGATCTCAGCACTCATTGCTCTAATTGCTCTGCAAGGTTTATTTCAATCAGGCAGCTCAGTGGGTGTGTCCTTTCTCACTGGGTGTGTCCTTTATGCTGCAGCTGGTGGCGGTTGAAGGATGGAACTGAGCATGTGTGTCCACCTCAGTGAGGTGGACAGAGAAGATAAAAAGAGAACTAAAGCAGGTGGCGCTATATTGTTTATTGAATAACATAGCTATAACACATTTTAATAACATGCAATTATAAAACTATTTAGAGACAGGTTCTGTTTTTTTTTAAAAATTGAATATTTTTATGGGACAACCCTTTTACTTTTTGTAAGTGCCTTCCCACTCTTGGATAATACAGGGAGTCTATATCTTCATGTGGCCCAATAGGGGCATGGCTCTAGGGACTGCAGAGGTAGCAGTTGAATCTTGGCCCTAAGAGGGCCCAAAGGCCTCACTGCAAATTTTGCATTGGGACCCAGCAGCTCAAAAATTAAAAAACTTTATTTTATTTTTTTTATAACGGCCGCTGTGCCCCTGGCTCCCAGCCCCTTGGCTTCACAGTTAGAAGTGATTTCACAGACGTTTCAGTAACACCAGTCACTCCGACGTCCGCCTTGATTGATTACACTAATGATACTTTGCGCTAATTGACGAATCACATGACGGGCGCTCTATAAACGCTGCTTCCCTCTGTTATGTTTTCCATGTAGCTGAAAAAAGTTCAAATCAGGTCAGTGACAAAATCTGCAACTTCTCTGGGAGATTTACTGGGTCACATGAGAATAAAAAGTGTCAAACGTGTATCACAAGGAAGGAGGAGACAGAAATGTATCGAGTTCACCTGATTCATGATTCTTAAAGGGACCCTGTCCAGTAAAACATGACAGTTTGCTGGGGGTGCTCCCATGCGGCAGTGCATTATGGGTAAGGCGACTTTCACACCAGCGTTTTTACTGGATCCGGCAGGGTTCAGCAAAAATGCTTCCGTTACTGATAATACAACCGTCTGCATCCGTTATGAACGGATCCGGTTGTATTATCTGTAACATTGCCAAGACACATCCGTCATGAACTCTATTGAAAGTCAATGGGGGACGGATCAGTTTTCTATTGTGTCAGATTGTGTCTTAGAAAACGGATCCGTCACCATTGACTTGCATTGTGGGTCCGCATCCCAGGAAGGAAAGCAAACCGCAGCACGCTGCTCTCTGGTATGAGAACGGAATGCATTTTGGAGATCTCCGTTCTGTTCCATTACGTTTTGTCCCCATTTACAATGAATGGGGACAAAACGGAAGCGTTTTTTACCGGTATTGAAACCCTATGACGGATCTCAATACCGGAAAATATTAACGCTAGTGTGAAAGTAGCCTAAGGTTTCAGCTCCAGATTCTATATTTGATTACATACCGGTTATACCCCATGGATACGGATTTATAAGGAGGAGCTGTGGCCTGAGAGTCGGTGTCTTAGACGCGGCAGGTTGGGGTTCACTCTCTGCTTTGCTTCTCTGTAGCGCAATTTAAGTAGAATTCACATAACAAAGGGCAAGCACGTCAACTTTTCTTTAATGCTAAACTCAATTAAAAATTAGTAGACAACCCCTTTAATTGATAGGAGCATACCAAAATCATAGCCAGGCTTTGCTTCACCAAAGGCAGAGATCTAAATACCCTTTCCTAAGTAGTGTTGTTTGTTGGCACCACCCCTGGCATGCAGCACCCAGATGACTTGACCTGGGACCCCAGAACCACAACTGTGCACCTGTACACCATACTGGGGGAACATTTCAACCGTCCCTAGGCTGTATAGCTTCCCTGGTACCCAGGGCAAATGCCCTGCCAGCTTGCCCCTTCCTTAGCTCTTCCTCTTTCCTGGGCTACTGGCAACATGAGACATAAGCAGTGTTATGTATACACTGTATCACACTGTTATCAGATGACTTAATGCATGGAGCTGTTATTTGAGCACTATATGGCGATATTATTCAAGCATTGTACAGTGGTATTTACTTAGGTTGCATTGTGTGGCGCTGTACAGTACATTATTTTTCAGTGTATGATTGTGGTAGCTCTATATAGCATTGCTATTGAGGCAGCTGTATGAAAGTTTTATTTAGCCAGCATACGGCGCTGTATGGCGCTTATAATTAGGCATTGTAAGTCATGATCTACATATCTACACTGTATGGAGGTACACCTTATTGGGGAGGGTTCGAACAGAAGGTGCCACACAGATCATGCCCAACCTTTTTCTTGCTTCCTTTAATTGTATCAATGATAATTACCTTTAATGTATGTAATGTGTCGTATTTGTGGCGGACGGTTTGACGTGTTATTAAATGAATTTTTTAAAAGGAGCCAAATTCCTGTTTCCACATGGCTGAAATCCCACAACAGTCTTCAGGACCAGGAGAGTGGAGATCGACAACCCAGGTGGTTCATGTCTTACTCTGGTTTTCTGTTGATTTTATATGTATACATACATTTGTATACTGGAGGCAAAGGCCATAGGGCCCGGCAGACCCATGTAAGCAGTCTGGAGCTCTAATTGTTTTGGTTAAAATAATTAACAGTCAAAAACCCTCCATCTGAAAATACATTTTAGAGTCTTAGCCCCGAGTCTTCCCATAAATGGCTTTACACTTGGTTTTATAAGTCTCAGATGACGTGATTCATCAAACAAGTGTCGTAGCCGGCCCAGCTTATATGGCGGACTAATGGGAAAGAATACACGGAGCCGGGGCGAGGCAGCAGCTCGGTGCCAGACTTCAAGCTTTCCCATGCAGCTTCATTAACTGATGGCCAAAATATGTAGCATTGTATGGGAAGCTGACTGTATAGCAGAGGGGAGGAGATGGAGCAGAGTTAAAGTGCAAAGTAAAACTAGCGAGTGCACTTGTGTGTGCAATAATGTGGACTTTTGCATGCCGCTGTATGTGATACACCAAGTTATGTGACCGCCTCCACCCAATGATATAGAAGTTCATCTAGGACTTCTCTGCAGTGCATAGAACACAGACCATTTACAGTGCATGCATCAAGGTCATTACGAAGGGTCTACAATCATCACAATGCATATAAATGTACAGTCGTGGCCAAAAGTTTTGAGAATTACATAAATATTGGAAATTGGAAAAGTTGCTGCTTAAGTTTTTATAATTGCAATTTGCATATACTCCAGAATGTTATGAAGAGTGATCAGATGAATTGCATAGTCCTTCTTTGCCATGAAAATTAACTTAATCCCAAAAAAACCTTTCCACTGCATTTCATTGCTGTCATTAAAGGACCTGCTGAGATCATTTCAGTAATCGTCTTGTTAACTCAGGTGAGAATGTTGACGAGCACAAGGCTGGAGATCATTATGTCAGGCTGATTGGGTTAAAATGGCAGACTTGACATGTTAAAAGGAGGGTGATGCTTGAAATCATTGTTCTTCCATTGTTAACCATGGTGACCTGCAAAGAAACGCGTGCAGCCATCATTGCGTTGCATAAAAATGGCTTCACAGGCAAGGATATTGTGGCTACTAAGATTATACCTCAATCAACAATTTATAGGATCATCAAGAACTTCAAGGAAAGAGGTTCAATTCTTGTTAAGAAGGCTTCAGGGCATCCAAGAAAGTCCACCAAGCGCCAGGATCGTCTCCTAAAGAGGATTCAGCTGCGGGATCGGAGTGCCACCAGTGCAGAGCTTGCTCAGGAATGGCAGCAGGCAGGTGTGAGCGCATCTGCACGCACAGTGAGGCCAAGACTTTTGGAAGATGGCCTGGTGTCAAGAAGGGCAGCAAAGAAGCCACTTCTCTCCAAAAAAAACATCAGGGACAGATTGATCTTCTGCAGAAAGTATGGTGAATGGACTGCTGAGGACTGGGGCAAAGTCATATTCTCCGATGAAGCCTCTTTCCGATTGTTTGGGGCATCTGGAAAAAGGCTTGTCCGGAGAAGAAAAGGTGAGCGCGACCATCAGTCCTGTGTCATGCCAACAGTAAAGCATCCTGAGACCATTCATGTGTGGGGGTGCTTCTCATCCAAGGGAGTGGGCTCACTCACAATTTTGCCCAAAAACACAGCCATGAATAAAGAATGGCACCAAAACACCCTCCAACAGCAACTTCTTCCAACAATCCAACAACAGTTTGGTGAAGAACAATGCATTTTCCAGCACGATGGAGCAAAAGTGATAACTAAGTGGCTCGGGGACCAAAACATTGACATTTTGGGTCCATGGCCTGAAAACTCCCCAGATCTTAATCCCATTGAGAACTTGTGGTCAATCCTCAAGAGGCGGGTGGACAAACAAAAACCCACTAATTCTGACAAACTCCAAGAAGTGATTATGAAAGAATGGGTTGCTATCAGTCAGGAATTGGCCCAGAAGTTGATTGAGAGCATGCCCAGTCGGATTGCAGAGGTCCTGAAAAAGAAGGGCCAACACTGCAAATACTGACTCTTTGCATAAATGTCATGTAATTGTCGATAAAAGCCTTTGAAACGTATGAAGTGCGTGTAATTATATTTCACTACATCACAGAAACAACTAAAAACAAAGATCTAAAAGCAGTTTAGCAGCAAACTTTGTGAAAACTAATATTTGTGTCATTCTCAAAACTTTTGGCCAAGACTGTACAACCATAGGACATTTCTGATCATCGGCACATGGCTCCTGATCTCCTAGGGGTCAATGTTCTCCAGAACGTTCCCCGGTGGATGGAACAGCACATGTATCACATTGTAGGTATTAGAAAAGTGAGCCAGGAGACCTGCACCACCGTGCCTGCTGCCCATTAACCCAAAACTGCTCCATAAATAACGTGAAGTCGCCCAGGAGTGTAATGAGGTGATAGCAGAGGGGGGATGGGCAGTCACTACTGAGGGGAACAGAACAGAAAAACAGAACACAAAGAGAACAAGGCTAATAAAAAGATACAAAATATCCCAACAGTAATCCAAGAAAGGCTCGTAATATAGTGAGTCTGGGGGGCAGTAATGTAACAAGAGGTGGATGCGATCAGTGCTTACATACAATATGCAGCAGGGACCGCATACAAGTCCTATTTATGTTCTTATGGTCACGGGGCACTTCTAGACAGTAGAAAACTGAGCAATTTCCTTCGGGTTCGGTTCCAAGTGGTACCTCGGAACCAACCAGAGTTCGGGAAATGTTTTTTTACAGTCTAAATCAATTTCTGAAGTTATTATGCAAAGTCTCGCGAGACTTCGCAAAGTAATAACTTCAGCTCATCAGAGGCAATACATTCTAATACTGTACGTCGCTCCATACAGTATTAAAAATAAGTTTTATGCAAATCGACTTCGGATGTTTCATCCGAAGTCTATTCGCTCATCCCTAATTATTATAAATGCACAGTTAAGGGACCTGGAAATAAATACACTGCTCAAAAAAATAAAGGGAACACAAAAATAACACATCCTAGATCTGAATTAATTAAATATTCTTCTGAAATACTTTGTTCTTTACATAGTTGAATGTGCTGACTACAAAATCACACAAAAATTAAAGAATTGGAAATCAAATTTTTCAACCCATGGAGGTCTGGATTTGGAGTCACACTCAAAATTAAAGTGGAAAAACACACTACAGGCTGATCCAACTTTGATGTAATGTCCTTAAAACAAGTCAAAATGAGGCTCAGTAGTGTGTGTGGCCTCCACGTGCCTGTATGACCTCCCTACAACGCCTGTGCATGCTCCTGATGAGGTGGCGGACGGTCTCCTGAGGGATCTCCTCCCAGACCTGGACTAAAGCATCTGCCAACTCCTGGACAGTCTGTGGTGCAACGTGACGTTGGTGGATAGAGCGAGACATGATGTCCCAGATGTGCTAAATTGTATTCAGTTCTGGGGAACGGGCGGGCCAGTCCATAGCATCAATGCCTTCGTCTTGCAGGAACTGCTGACACACTCCAGCCACATGAGGTCTAGCATTGTCTTGCATTAGGAGGAACCCAGGGCCAACCGCACCAGCATATGGTCTCACAAGGGGTCTGAGGATCTCATCTCGGTACCTAATGGCAGTCAGGCTACCTCTGGCGAGCACATGGAGGGCTGTGCGGCCCTCCAAGGAAATGCCACCCCACACCATTACTGACCCAATGCCAAACCGGTCATGCTGGAGGATGTTGCAGGCAGCAGAACATTCTCCACGGCGTCTCCAGACTCTGTCACGTCTGTCACATGTGCTCAGTGTGAACCTGCTTTCATCTGTGAAGAGCACAGGGCGCCAGTGGCGAATTTGCCAATCTTGGTGTTCTCTGGCAAATGCCAAACGTCCTGCACGGTGTTGGGCTGTAAGCACAACCCCCACCTGTGGACGTCGGGCCCTCATATCACCCTCATGGAGTCTGTTTCTGACCGTTTGAGCAGACACATGCACATTTGTGGCCTGCTGGAGGTCATTTTGCAGGGCTCTGGCAGTGCTCCTCCTGTTCCTCCTTGCACAAAGGCGGAGGTAGCGGTCCTGCTGCTGGGTTGTTGCCCTCCTACGGCCTCCTCCACGTCTCCTGATGTACTGGCCTGTCTCCTGGTAGCGCCTCCATGCTATGGACACTACGCTGACAGACACAGCAAACCTTCTTGCCACAGCTTGCATTGATGTGCCATCCTGGATAAGCTGCACTACCTGAGCCACTTGTGTGGGTTGTAGACTCTGTCTCATGCTACCACTAGAGTGAAAGCACCGCCAGCATTCAAAAGTGACCAAAACATCAGCCAGGAAGCATAGGAACTGAGAAGTAGTCTGTGGTCACCACCTGCAGAACCACTCCTTTATTGGGGGTGTCTTGCTAATTGCCTATAATTTCCACCTGTTGTCTATCCCATTTGCACAACAGCATGTGAAACTGATTGTCACTCAGTGTTGCTTCCTAAGTGGACAGTTTGATTTCACAGAAGTGTGATTGACTTGGAGTTACATTGTGTTGTTTAAGTGTTCCCTTTATTTTTTTGAGCAGTGTATATAGGTGACATAGACCATAAAAGATAGTAAATAAACACCAATCGTAAGTAACTCACAGAGTGAGTATGCGTACTAGGCCATATACCAAGTATCAACACCAAAAAAGAGAACAGGCACAGCACGACTAATAAAATATGTAAACTTTATTATGGTTCCCAGAAGGGAAAAATGCAATAAAAATGATAACAGACAATACAAAACAATGGTGGATAACACACAGGGTGGAGGGATCACAAATAGACAAGATACAGCATTAAACCAATGTTGGATAAGGCCAAAGAGGTACTAGATGATGAATAGATACCCCAGTGGGGGACATATATGCATGACCTCACCAACCTGGACAAAATATTAAAGCCAGATTCAGTACATACTTATTAAAGTGCAAAGTGTATAAAGTACAATGTACATGGACAATAAATAGTATACTAGAGAAATAATGCCATAAATAAATACCAAAATGTTGATCCAATGAGCCCCAACGCACGTTTCGCGTAAGCTCCCATTTCTTCTTGTTGCTTGTTGAACCTTGTTAAGATCCAACAATGTAAAATAAGATTTTTTGCCATTTTTCAAGTGGTCTTGTACATAGGAGGCAGTATTAATTTTTTTGTACATATGAAGCGGTATTAGAGCAGTTATATTCTCATACTTAGGATTACTGGAGGTAGTGGTACTATATTTGGTCTGCGCTGATGAGGGGCCATCACCCCGAAACAGCTGTCTGCGGATGAGGTGCTGGCTTACTTATTATCCCAGTCATGTCTCAAGGGCTAGTTAAAAGGTGGAACATTGACTTAGGCCGAATGCACCTATGTCCATGATGTGACAAGAACGGAGGCAAATCAGCTCTTAACAAGCTCCACCTGTGATGCAACCAGATATAAGGCAGCTATCCTATAAGGCCGAATGCACACGGCCGTGGAACGTGGTATCCCAGCCTGGATTCCTGCTGACAGCAGGAGCACACGGTGTCATTGGTTGCTATGACGCTGTGCGCTTCATGCCGCCGCTGCACTGCAGTAATACACTCGTATGATCCATCTGTCTATATTAGTGTTGAGCGAGCATGCTCGGCCGAACACCAGTTTGGCTCAAGCATCGCGATGCTCAGCACATCGCAGTGTATGGCCGAATACCTCGAGTGCTTGAGTCAGTGTATTTAAATCCAATTTAGCCTCTATTTCTGAAAAGTTTCTGCTGAGATTTGAACTCACAACCTTCTACATTAGAGGCAAGGACTTTAACCACTCCGCTATAAAGCTCAATGATAAACTATGTCAGAAAAACCTCATAGTAGTTTGTCATGTAGTAAGTATTCCTATACAGCAGAAGTATAATTTTATATTTCACTGCAGGTTAACATGTAGCTGTATAGCGTAGTGGTTAAGGTTCTTGGCTCTAATGTAGAAGGTTGTGAGTTTAATACCTGGCAGAAACTTTTCAGAAATAGAGGCTAAATTTAATTTAAACATATATATAAGTTTTTAGCCATAATATATTTACATATATTATAATATATTTAGAATATATAATATATTATAATATATGTAAATATATTATGGCTAAAAACATCAGTAGTAGTTTCGCACATATTATACATTCATATATATCAGAATTATGATTTTATCTATATGTATATATATATATATATTTATTAATTAATTTTTTATTAATTATTTTTTATAAAAAAAAAAATTGTAATTCCACTTTTATTTTGTGCCATACATTTTTTAGAATTACAAAAAATTTTATAAAATATATAAATTTAATTTAGCCTCTATTTCTGAAACGTTTCTGCCGGGATTTGAACTCACAACCTTCTACATTAGAGCCAAGGACTTTAACCACTACACTATACTGCTGCATGTTAACCTGCGCTGAAATATGAAATGATACTTCTGCTGTATAGGAATACTTACTACATGACAAACTACTATGAGGTTTATCTGACATAGTTTATCATTTAGCTTTATAGCTGAGTGGTTAAAGTACTTGCCTCTAATGTAGAATGTTGTGAGTTCAAACCCTGACAGAAACTTTTCAGAAATAGAGGCTAAATTTGATTTAAATACACTGGGTGTCCCCAACCACTGACTTCATATATGGACATAGCTATGTATGGAGTCAGAGCAGGGACTCCTAAGCCGTGGACTCACACTGGGGGATTCCCTAACTGTACAGTCATTTTCTGCATAGACCTCACTGGGACCCGGCACCCTCCCCTCTTCAGAGCAGGGGGTGCCTGGTTTAATGCTCGGTGATTCCATTGTGCTCGGGTGCTCTGTAGAGCACCCGAGCATCGCAAAGTGTTCTACTCGAGCACCCGAGCACTTTGGTGCTCGATCAACACTCGTCTGTATCCACCCTTGCATATGTCACCATATATGATACATATATAATGTACAGGACCCTCCTGCTGACACCGCTACCATGTCTGGTGCTGACATTCACTATGGTGTCTGCACCACGCTGCAGTTCTGTTTACTTCGGCTCCATCGCTGTTCACACAGGGCGGGCGAGAAGTCCCTCCGGCTGTTTACCTGACACATTTGACAACGATCCCTGACAACCTCAGAACATATAAATCCACACAAGAGCTGCAAATAATAAACACAACAAAGTAAACCCCCCTCCCCGGACCCCGTCACATGGCAGCGTTACCCCTGCAGCACCCCTCCGTCCTCCAACCACAACATCTTGATTTCATTTACTAAACTAAAAGTTCTCCTGAGACCCCCAGCAGAAATCAACAAGGGGGGCAGATTCGGGAAGTTAACAGGTCAAGTTGCTTTGCACGTGTAATGGCAAAGTTCATGTTTGCTAGAGAAAAGAAAACTCTGCCAGCCTGGAAAACGCCTGAATCATGTATCTGCCAGAAAGCTAATGTCAGAAGAATGACACAAGCTCTGCAGCAAGTCCTCCTGCAAAAGTCTCATTGTGGCTGCATTATAGTCTAGGCTTGCTTTACACTTCAGAGCTGAAATCTCCCAACATCCCCTGCTTGATCAATGTCTACACAGAACGATTTCTGGTCATTTGCATTCTGGGAAGTGTCATTTTTATGCCAGGCTCTGTACCGTACTAATGGAGGAAAACAAACTGTTCTGATCAGGGTTGAGGTGGATTTAAACGCCCAGTTATTCGGGCAGATTATCAGGAACGAACATTCCTGCAAAAACATGTTCCCGACAATCTGCCCGTCTAAATGTGCTGCAGATCACTCGATGAACGAGAGAAATGCTCATTCATTGGGTGATCCTGTCGTTCACGCAGGACATAAATTATCATTTCCGGACAGCAGTTTGTGCGCTCTAAACAGCGATCTGCTACCCAGAAACAATGCAGCTGTATGAGGATGATCGATCACAATAGAGACCCCTCGTCTTCATACTGTGGAGGTGATTGTTGCATGTAAATGAAGCGCTTCCCCCCCACTAAATGAGCAGCCATTTGTCAGGAAGGAACGCTTCCTTCCCGTCAATCTGCTGCTGCTCGACCTGCGTAAATGCGCCTTTAGACACTACAGCAAAGAGCCCCTGTGCAGGCATTGTTTGCATGTCTGGGGGCCCCTGTTGCATGTGTAACATCCCAGAGTATGTCACTAAACTCTTTCTCCCCGCTACAACATGTTAAGTGTATATTTAATGTCATCTTGTGTAATCTAACAATGCATATATCCTATATATGTATTATCCAGGCCTGTTTTATGTATTATGCTGTAATTTCCATGTACACCAGCAGGTGGCAGCAATATGTAACAGGATCTTAGCCAGTTTAGTATATCTAGACTGGAATAGTTCATTCCAGTCTAGCTCCCCCCTCTTTGAGAAGGTGTGGAATGTTCCCACATCCTGCCTCATGGGGAGGAAAGGAAAGTTACCAGCCCCCCTGCTTGGGGAAGGCTGTGTTGGTAGTAGCTCCCAGACCTAGGGATCCCAACCTAGGATCCAGCCTCGGCCTTTGGCTGAGGCCAAAGATCCCTCTTCCCAGACTGAGCCCTCAGCCTCAGTGCTGGTTGACAAGCAAGCAGCACCTCCAGAACTCCAGAACTCAAGGAAGGACCATACCCTGCGAGCAGTCCTGTGAGTAACTTATCCAGAGACCAGGAGAAGCCAAATTCCTCCTCAGCTAGTCAGGCCCATATCAAGCAGAAGATAGATACCTGCCAGATTCTCCAGGCATATGTTAAGAAGCAGAATAGATATATTGATTCCTGCCACATATTGCCAATACCTGCTGGGACCCAAGACTAATGCTGTACCTCGTATGAATTCCTGCTGCCATTCAGTAAAGACAAGTTGAACTTTATCCCAAGTCTGGATTCCCTTCATTCCTCAATTACTCCTACTGATAACACTCATTTTTTTTGCATGTGAGCCAGGATACAGGAGTCCAGCCGTACCAAGGTAGGAGACACCGTTGACATTACACAGAGACACTATCTGGTACGTGAGTTATTACATCTTAAAGAGCCCTGCCATAGTACCTGCGCAAGCTGCAATTGGAGTCACTAACTACCTATAGACTTTTATATACCAATCCTGACCCACTGCATCATTGGCCACCGTACCATGGTCCTGCTCATTGCACATGGATGGTCTCTCCCTATTTTACCACTGTGCTCCACTCCCTTTTGCACTGTTATGCCCTGCCCCATCACACCGCTAAACCCTAATCACAGTTTAGGTACTTTTGCTACTGCTATATAGATGGGCCCCTGTGCAGTTAATTTAGACCTAAAGGAATTATGCTACCTCTGTTTGCAGTTTTTTAGTGGGTCTTTTTCTTTCTTTTTCAGCCAAAAGTCTAGCAGGGGGCCCTCTGATCTCCGGGGCACCACTCGTTAGCTTGATTTGCACGGTAGTAAAGTCCACTATAGCACACAAACACACACATCAGACACATGCTTCACACGCGCATCACACACATCAGACGTATGCAGCATAAGCATTGCTTACACAACAAAGCACAGTACACGGAAGTAAGACATGTGCAGGACACGTACCAAATATATGCCACTAACACAGTTCATGTGCCCCTCATATACTACACAAAGATCACCCCCACTGTACACTGCGTGCAGAATTATTAGGCAAATGAGTATTTTGACCACATCATCCTCTTTATGCATGTTGTCTTACTCCAAGCTGTATAGGCTCGAAAGCCTACTACCAATTAAGCATATTAGGTGATGTGCATCTCTGTAATGAGAAGGGGTGTGGTCTAATGACATCAACACCCTATATTAGGTGTGCATAATTATTAGGCAACTTCCTTTCCTTTGGCAAAATGGGTCAAAAGAAGGACTTGACAGGCTCAGAAAAGTCAAAAATAGTGAGATATCTTGCAGAGGGATGCAGCACTCTTAAAATTGCAAAGCTTCTGAAGCGTGATCATCGAACAATCAAGCGTTTCATTCAAAATAGTCAACAGGGTCGCAAGAAGCGTGTGGAAAAACCAAGGCGCAAAATAACTGCCCATGAACTGAGAAAAGTCAAGCGTGCAGCTGCCAAGATGCCACTTGCCACCAGTTTGGCCATATTTCAGAGCTGCAACATCACTGGAGTGCCCAAAAGCAGAAGGTGTGCAATACTCAGAGACATGGCCAAGGTAAGAAAGGCTGAAAGACGACCACCACTGAACAAGACACACAAGCTGAAACGTCAAGACTGGGCCAAGAAATATCTCAAGACTGATTTTTCTAAGGTTTTATGGACTGATGAAATGAGAGTGAGTCTTGATGGGCCAGATGGATGGGCCCGTGGCTGGATTGGTAAAGGGCAGAGAGCTCCAGTCCGACTCAGACGCCAGCAAGGTGGAGGTGGAGTACTGGTTTGGGCTGGTATCATCAAAGATGAGCTTGTGGGGCCTTTTCGGGTTGAGGATGGAGTCAAGCTCAACTCCCAGTCCTACTGCCAGTTTCTGGAAGACACCTTCTTCAAGCAGTGGTACAGGAAGAAGTCTGCATCCTTCAAGAAAAACATGATTTTCATGCAGGACAATGCTCCATCACACGCGTCCAAGTACTCCACAGCGTGGCTGGCAAGAAAGGGTATAAAAGAAGAAAATCTAATGACATGGCCTCCTTGTTCACCTGATCTGAACCCCATTGAGAACCTGTGGTCCATCATCAAATGTGAGATTTACAAGGAGGGAAAACAGTACACCTCTCTGAACAGTGTCTGGGAGGCTGTGGTTGCTGCTGCACGCAATGTTGATGGTGAACAGATCAAAACACTGACAGAATCCATGGATGGCAGGCTTTTGAGTGTCCTTGCAAAGAAAGGTGGCTATATTGGTCACTGATTTGTTTTTGTTTTGTTTTTGAATGTCAGAAATGTATATTTGTGAATGTTGAGATGTTATATTGGTTTCACTGGTAAAAATAAATAATTGAAATGGGTATATATTTGTTTTTTGTTAAGTTGCCTAATAATTATGTACAGTAATAGTCACCTGCACACACAGATATCCCCCTAAAATAGCTAAAACTAAAAACAAACTAAAAACTACTTCCAAAAATATTCAGCTTTGATATTAATGAGTTTTTTTGGGTTCATTGAGAACATGGTTGTTGTTCAATAATAAAATTAATCCTCAAAAATACAACTTGCCTAATAATTCTGCACTCCCTGTAAAAACATAAAGAAGGAAGGATGAAAACTCCCCAACAGATGGATAGCAAATCATCAGATGTAGAGTGTAAGGGTGGGGAGAGCACCCATCAGGTTGAGCGATCCTTGCAATGTCATGCATGTTGCGGCTTGTGATGTTGCTGTTTGCTACGGTAATGGTGGGATGGGTCGGATCAAGCACAGCCCTGGAGGAGTTAAACTGCCCATGCGTTTGTGTCAGGGGATCCCTAGTGTGGGCACACAGGTTATTGGATGGTGTGACCAACCTAGAAAGTGTCTGGAGCAGGGTTGCCAACCGTCCAGAAATTTCTGGACAGTCCGTAAAAATAGGCTGGTGGACTAGATTGTTTTAGTGGTAATTATCATCATTTTACATCTCTCAGTAAATGCTGATAATGAGTTATTGTAAGTACATTGAGCTATAGACATGTATTACTTATAATCTTTATCATTCATTATGGTTTTCCAATGTTGACTGTCCGTGATTTTGAGATAAGTTGTCCAGAAAGAAGAAAAATTCTGGTTGGCAACCCTGGTCTGGAGGGTCCGAAATTGTTAGAAATAGAACCTTGTACCAGTTGGGCATGGCCATTGGAGTAAGAAAGAAGAACTGATATGTGGCCCACTCGAGCCCATCAGGAGCTGGGCAGGTGCGGTACCAGTGACCAGTGCAGAGTACGAGGCACCGAGGCCGAGCCAAGTGATACTTGAGGTGTCGGATACTGCCCAACCGAGAGAGTGGGAAGAGCTGCAGGGCTGTGCGGTTTCCACTCCTCTTACTAACAAAGTGCTGTACTTCATGCTCGCTGTTAAGTACGATGAGCCGTTGCCTGCAGTAAATCATCAGTTTCCTGATTATGTGTCTGTGCCAAGACTCTTCTGCCAGGTCAATAGAACCAGCCTATGACTATACATGCTCAAGTATTTTTCCTGTATATTTTGGTTGGGCCTTGATGTATCTAAAAGAAGATATTAAAGAGTTTGTCTGGGCTACCCCTCCTGCTTTGCTAGATGCTTTTAGACCCAAGGTGGCTTGTTTGGGTCTTGTTACGATCAGTGAAGGGGAAGGGGGGGACTCCACACTGAACACAGGAGGGAAGGGGAACAGTAACTGGGTCTGGAAACTAGGGAAATAACAGGTCACCTCCTAAACAACCCTACTCCGGGCCCTAACAACCTATCAATATGAATAGACCGTGAAGGTAGGAATATTCATATGCTGGATACCTAGGCCCTTATATCCCTATATGGCTCCGGAATGAGGTTAGGACCAGAGACAACCCATTCCTCCCCAGGTGGACGAATGGAAGTCTCTGTCTCAGGGCCAGATACAAACAACAGGGAATATAACAAACACAATACAATAAGAAAAGACAAGACTTAGCTGAAAGTAGAAAACTGCCAACTCCAAAAACAACCGACCAGCTAGTTAGAAGACAGGAAGAAAATCTTTAAACCGCACCTCCAAGAGTGAAAAGCGGCTACTTATGGGGAAGGTAAATTACCAACAAGCAACACCTGAAGCAAGGGGTGTGGCATTCACCAAAACACAGACACAATAAGATCCACAGGGAACTTGTCAATTTAACCCACGAGTTGCCAGTCTCTCCGATCTCCTGGTACCTGCCACGGTAACGTCCGTGACAGGTCTGCTCTATGAATTCAACTCTGCTATTCTGGCTGCAATCCAACCCTGCTACGTCCCTCAGTTGTGCTGCATGGACTTCTTAGCAATATGTTTCTTCTCCAGCAAAACACGGTTAACTCTCTCCTTGGACTGGACTCCATTGCTATGCAGCATCGTACTCTCCCATTGGCTGCTTCTGATGCTCCAGTGGTCCCTAGATGGCCTTACTGTCATAATTGCTGGCATCAACATTGGGTGCAGTGATTACCTGCAGTAGTCACATTCAGGGTGGTACATCATCGCTCCCAGGATGTAAGCAGAACCATTAAAAACCAAAGCATCAATGGAAGTCAATGGGAATGGAGGTGATGTGACTCTCTCAGGGTAAGGCCACAACTGGGCAACTAAGTGGTAGGATCTTCCAAGCAAAGTCAGTCTAGCCCTGGCATTGGTGATGTTTCTATATAGTAACAGTCTGCAGCTTTTGGCTCTCACAGTTGGCTGGGACTTGTAGTTTTAGCTGGAGAGCCAGAGCTTGGAAGGCAGTGCTATAGTGGGTGCAGAACTTCTCGCTAAGGGACTTGGTGTAAATACTATCAATTCCATAATTTGGTATGGTGGAGGATGGGCACTGATTCTACATTGGGGACCTCTTGCTTTATGATACGCTTGATCTGAGCCTTTGTAGGCTAGACCAGCGGGATTATCCCGAAGGTAACATCAGCTCAATGGTTGACAGAACAGCACGTGTTGCAGAATGCGTCCCCCCACATATCTTCTAGACGGCTGATTTGCAGAGTAAATATCCCTGTGCTTCAGTACTTTAATGTAACATCAATCTCCTAATGCTCTGTGCCCGGGGATCATTACTCCTGACATTCCAGCAGGTTCCATCTTCTACCAGCTCTGAGCTATTAACCATCATTTTGTTCAAACGTCTTCGCCGCCGACCGGGGGCAAGTGCATCACGAGGCGCCACAAAGAGACCTTTCAGAGGTTTTCTTTAATGTGTAAAATGGAAACTTGATCTGTGTTCATCACTGAATAAAATCTGCAGCCAATATACAGCCCTTACTGAGGTCTGACCTTGTGGTGAACTGAATCAGGGCAATTAGGTTGGAGGTAACGGGGACCACCACTCACAGGACCGGCATAATATTAGGAAAATGCAAACTGACACCTAAAATGTAACCTTGTGCGGCTCTTGAAGCTTTTAGTTCTAGTATTCAGGTTATGTTTTTTATATGGATGCGAAGGTTTAAAGGGCGTTTCCACTAAAAAGTCAGAATGTGACCAATACATATCAGCCCTCGAGTTCCTCACTCTGCTGTGTTTTTTTATTTTTTTCTACAATTCTGTTCAATGGTTTCTTTGTTACTTTATCTGTTTCTTCTCTGTGTCCACCAGAGGTGGCAGCCATTAGACAGTGGTGGTCTCCTTAGACATAAAAGAAGACTGAGCCAAATACGCCCCTAAGTTCCTTAAACAAGACAAATCTATGGTTTTATTAACAACATTGTTTAGCATGTAACTTCTTAAAGGGTATGTATACTTCTGCAGCCATTGTCCCTTCATGTGTGAAATGATAAGAAAAGAATCCATAATAATATGTCTCCACGGTTACAGACTACAAACAAACCTTGAGTAGTCTGATCCTATAGTCATGAGTTAAGTTGCATTTACACAAACCAATAATCGTCCAGATGATCGGGAACAACCGTTTCTGCGAACGGTCATTCCCAATAATCTGTCTTTGTAGCTATGATTGAGAGAAATGCATTGTTCTTGGATTGATTCTGTCGTTCATGCAGGCACCACCAATATAGTTTCTGGGCAGCCGATCGTGCGGTCTAAACAGCAATCTGCTGCTCAGAAGCCATGATTCTGTATGAGGACGAGGGATTAAAACAGTGATGCTCATCCTCATACAGTGAAGGAGATCGCTGCAGTAAATACATCGGTCTCCTTCACTGAGCGAGCAGCCGACTATCAGGAAGGAGAGCTTCCTTTCTGACAATCGGCAGCAGAATCGTCCCGTGTAAATCCACCTTAACTTTCTTCTATCTCCTCTTTTGCTGGCCATAGTTTATCAAGGACAGAAAAAGTTACACATCACTGCAGGATCAGACTACGCAGAGTTTGTTTGTAGTCTGTAACCATGGAGACACAATTGTGTGTAGGAGTCCTATACATAAAGCAGTGGTTACTTCTTACCCTTCTTAAAGGTTATGTATACTTCTGCAACTATTGTTTTCACTGCTCTATTACATCTGAAATTAAAAATAAAGTTTTACCATTTTTTGGATATAGCGTAGTTTGTGCGCCCGATCCTGTTGTCGTATCACTCTCTTCTATCTGCCCCACCCCCTCTTCTACTGTCTGTAGGTTATCAAGAAGAGGGGCAGAGAAGGTTACACATATTGCAGGATTAGACTACACAGAGTTTGTAGTCTGTAACTATGGATACATATACAATAATGATGTGAATGAGTCATA
Source organism: Bufo bufo (assembly GCF_905171765.1). Classification (NCBI taxonomy): domain Eukaryota; kingdom Metazoa; phylum Chordata; class Amphibia; order Anura; family Bufonidae; genus Bufo; species Bufo bufo. The sequence continues at coordinate 222,257,411 of NC_053397.1, forward strand.
TACAGTCGTGGCCAAAAGTTTTGAGAATTACATACATATTGGAAATGGGAAAAGTTGCTGCTTAAGTTTTTATAATAGCAATTTGCATCTACTCCAGAATGTTATGAAGAGTGATCAGATGAATTGCATAGTCCTTCTTTGCCATGAAAATTAACTTAATCCCAAAAAAACTTTCCACTGCATTTCATTGCTGTCATTAAAGGACCTGCTGAGATCATTTCAGTAATCGTCTTGTTAACTCAGGTGAGAATGTTGACGAGCACAAGGCTGGAGATCATTGTGCTCGTCAGGCTGATTGGGTTAAAATGGCAGACTTGACATGTTAAAAGGAGGGTGATGCTTTAAATCATTGTTCTTCCATTGTTAACCATGGTGACCTGCAAAGAAACGCGTGCAGCCATCATTGCGTTGCATAAAAATGGCTTCACAGGCAAGGATATTGTGGCTACTAAGATTGCACCTCAATCAACAATTTATAGGATCATCAAGAACTTCAAGGAAAGAGGTTCAATTCTTGTTAAGAAGGCTTCAGGGCTTCAAAGAAAGTCCAGCAAGCACCAGGATCGTCTCCTAAAGAGGATTCAGCTGCGGGATCGGAGTGCCACCAGTGCAGAGCTTGCTCAGGAATGGCAGCAGGCAGGTGTGAGCGCATCTGCACGCACAGTGAGGCCAAGACTTTTAGGAGATGGCCTGGTGTCAAGAAGGGCAGCAAAGAAGCCACTTCTCTCAAAAAAAACATCAGGGACAGATTGATCTTCTGCAGAAAGTATGGTGAATGGACTGCTGAGGACTGGGGCAAAGTCATATTCTCCGATGAAGCCTCTTTCCGATTGTTTGGGGCATCTGGAAAAAGGCTTGTCCGGAGAAGAAAAGGTGAGCGCTACCATCAGTCCTGTGTCATGCCAACAGTAAAGCATCCTGAGACCATTCATGTGTGGGGTTGCTTCTCATCCAAGGGAGTGGGCTCACTCACAATTTTTCCCAAAAACACAGCCATGAATAAAGAATGGCACCAAAACACCCTCCAACAGCAACTTCTTCCAACAATCCAACAACAGTTTGGTGAAGAACAATGCATTTTCCAGCACGATGGAGCACCGTGCCATAAGGCAAAAGTGATAACTAAGTGGCTCGGGGACCAAAACGTTGACATTTTGGGTCCATGGCCTGGAAACTCCCCAGATCTTAATCCCATTGAGAACTTGTGGTCAATCCTCAAGAGGCGGGTGGACAAACAAAAACCCACTAATTCTGACAAACTCCAAGAAGTGATTATGAAAGAATGGGTTGCTATCAGTCAGGAATTGGCCCAGAAGTTGATTGAGAGCATGCCCAGTCGGATTGCAGAGGTCCTGAAAAAGAAGGGCCAACACTGCAAATACTGACTCTTTGCATAAATGTCATGGAATTGTCGATAAAAGCCTTTGAAACGTATGAAGTGCGTGTAATTATATTTCACTACATCACAGAAACAACTGAAACAAAGATCTAAAAGCAGTTTAGCAGCAAACTTTGTGAAAACTAATATTTGTGTCATTCTCAAAACTTTTGGCCGCGACTGTACTTAAAACGGAAGGAGATTTTTACTATTATCAAAGTTGCTTCATTTTTTTTTATGTTTTCAAATTTAGCTAAAGTAAAAGCAGAAGTCTACATACCCTTTATATAGGAATTGAATGACAATTTTACTTAAAACAAAACAACAACAAAAAACAGATTTGCGCAAAGTGAATGATAGTACAAAAAGATTTATGTTTTCCAAAACCGCAGGTAGTTTCATCCCGAGAGGATTCTTGGTTTCCAACAAGAGAGGCACTGGGAGAAGAGTCACAAGGGCAACTCCCTGCGAGGTTTGTACTGCCTGGCTCAGCATGATTGACAGATCTCTGGCTGTTTACTCATAGGGAGCGACCTGTCAATCTAGCGGGAAGACACCCCAGTGACTATTCTCCTCATTCCTGGCTAATTTTTAAAGCATGTTTTCATAATAAAACTAAAGTAAATAGTTCTGAAGATGTTTAACCATGTTTTGCCTTGTGCAGGTTCTGCGGGGGCAGAGGATTCTCTCCTTAGTGCCCGCCCCCTCAGACCCTGCACCAGATGGAACACCATGTATCAGTTTTGCTAGGACTGTTACTTTTAATTACAATGTTTCATTTGCAACTTCATTGAATACTTTCAAACTCTGCTCATTCCTTTTAGTAGAAGACACTCAGGAAGGTAAATTTAATTTACCCAAGAATAAGAAATGCATCAACCTGACAGCAAAGAGAATATCTGTGGCCTGAATCAGAACTTTACTGTAAAAGTGAAAGGCATCATCTGTGTTTCCTGCAGCCCACCAGACTCTCCCACCAGCTGCAGCAGAAAATAGAGATGTTCCATGCCAGGCAATATCAAAGCCACCCCCTGCCAGCTTTCCCTGACGTGTCCACTAACGACATGACCCGCTCACTGATATTTGCTTGGCTTTCATTACTTTAGATTTTATCTGCAATGACAAAATTCTCGGATAAGATCCTGCTGATGAACACAAGGAGGAATAGTCATGATTCAGCTTTCTTAAAGGAATTCTTAGCGGGATGGTCCCCTCCTCCCTGACCTTGACGGTCAACAAATGAAGCTCTATAATGACTCCCTAACTGACTCCTTATATTTTGCTTCTCTTCATTTTATCACAGGAGTGGATCAAACGACAACATTGCTTCCAGCCATAAGTGATAAATGAACTGGACAGAGAAAGTAATTGCAGCACATGGTGCCGAATGGGTAACGTGGCCTGTTTTCGGCCATATTGGAATGTAAGGTGCTACCTATGACCCCACAGGTCATTTCAGATAAATTGGAGTTCATTAAAATGGCCGCCCCTCCGTACTTGATGTATTATGATGGATGTTGTCTCTTTTATCAGAAGGGAGTTGCATACAGACGACCGTAACATTGTGGGGCCAATCAAGGGCCCCACACCTCTATAGTGTTTCATAGCTTACATTCACACAAATACTTTGGTTATCTTTTATTGATCTTAAGTTACTCCAGTCACATCCAGAGCTGCATTAGAAGGTAGCAGGCTTCCAGGTGCAGGTGAAGTGCATTATGAAAAATATTCAATGCTGCTTTGGAGGTGGATAGAATAGAGGAGTAAATATTCACAAAGTTACTTAGTATTTTACAAATAATTGAACTGTAATATTATCAGTTAACCATTTTCTACCACCATTATTATGTATCATATAGTGTCATTTAGGGAATGCCACATGATCCAGGTTTGATGGATACCACTGTCCCACTTTGACTTACATTGAGATCCATCAGAAATTGAAAGCAGCCTCCAAAGCAAATGTGAACATCGCCTAATGGGACAGAGATGTGGCCGCCATTACTGAACTTCATGTCTAACAGACGGGATGACAGCCATTGAAAGATTAGGTAGAGGAGAATGGTGAGGGCTTCCACACATTTTAAAATATGAGTTTTGCTTGGAACCCCAGGACCAGAGGAGAACCCTGCATCAAGTATCCGGGTAACATTTTGCCAAGTCAACCACAGGTAATGACAACGGTGAGAAGGCATAAGAGAATTATATGACAACTTTGCAAATTGTCACCAGTCCTGGACTTCTGATGTTTCCCAGTGTGCTGATGCCCAGGGGGTCGCCGGATCCCTCCTCATGGCCGGCCAGTGGAAGTTTTAGGGGATGTATTTTATGAGGTACTGTGGTATTTGCCTCTGTTGGGGTGGTATAATGTGCCACAATATGGTATTGTTCGCCCTGCCTTCCACCAATTTGGACCTGACTACAAAACGGGGCCACTTTAATTATTTTTTCCAGGGCCACTTTAAGTTCCCAGTAGTGTTGATCGAGCATGCTCGGCCGAACACCACGTGTGCACGAACGCGATGCTCGAGTCTCCTCCCTGCACGTTTGTTGGCTGCTACACAGCCAATAAACGTGCAGGTAAGTACTGCCACTCACTGTAATGCTGTAGCCATGTTGGTTACTGGCATTACAGTGATTGGCTGGCCGGAACGCGTTATTGGGTGCTATAAAGCACCCGATGACACGTGGTTCGGCTCAGTGTTATTTAGGGAGAGCTGTGCCGAAGAAGGGACAGATAGTGTAGGGAATTGATTCAATTGAATAAAAAAATTTTGTTAGGCAGGGTTGGTGTTAGAGACCCAAAAGTCCTTTTAAAGACTATTGTTGTGTCTGGCAACAATATATATTTTTAGCGCAAGCTGCGCTAAATTGCGTGCAATTGTTTTGCCGCTGCAACATTAACTGCCCTACATCTCCAGTATAATGTTACCGCATCCAGTGACGTTCAGTCTATTTGCGCATACACTTACAAAACCTGCACTAGTGTATGTGTGACATACTTGCAAGCATATATACCATTTAATATGCGGAAGGCGATCAGTAAGGGAAGAGGAAGTGGCCGTGCTGCTGATGGTGCACGCAGAGGCCGTGGCCCTGGGCGCGGTGAGACTGTGCCTGCTGCCAGAGCACAAGAAACACACTCATCCACGACACCTAGCTTCATGTCCCAGTTTGCAGGGCGGCGCAGGACACCACTCTCGACGTCAGACCAGTGCGACCAGGTGGTCGGTTGGATTGCAGCAGATAATGCTTCCAGTCGGTTAAGCACCACCCTGTCTTCCACAAAGTCCAGTCTCAGCAGCCAAGAGTCTGGTCAACAGAATCCTCACCCTGATCCTCCTTCCTCCCACCATGGAGAGTCTTGCCAAACAAGTGATCCCACACTCGGATAGTCCGAGGAGCTCTTTTCATCGCCATTCCTTGATTTGGGCCTCTCACCAAGCCCGCTTGAAGAGGGACATGAGGAGATCTTGTGCCCTGATTCCCAAACTCATGATCATCCACAGTCACAAGAAGATGATGGTGGGGAACGGCAATTAGTGTTTCACAAGGTGGATGATGATGATGATGAGACACAGTTGTCAATAAGTCAACCGCAATTAGTGTCTCAAGAGGTTGATGATGAGGATGAGACACAGTTGTCAATAAGTGAGGTTGTTGTTAAGTCAACAAGTCAGGAGGATGACCAGAGTGAGGAAGTGGAAGAGGAGGTGGTGGACGATGAAGTCACTGACCCAACCTGGGAAGGTGGCAAGCCGAGTGAGGACAGCAGTACAGAGGGGCAGGGATTTGCTGCACCGCAACAGGCTGGAAGAGGCAGTGGGCTGGAAAAAGGGAGAAGGTGGGCCACACCAAACAGGCCCGCAACTGTTTCCCGGAGCAGCCCCTTGCGGAAATCTCCCTTGCCGAGGGGTAGATGTTCTGCAGTATGGCGCTTTTTTGATGAAAGTGCGGACAATAAAAGAATTGTCATTTGCAACCTGTGCCGTACCAAAATGAGCAGGGGTGTGAACACTAGCAAACTCCCCACCCCATCCTCGACACATAGCATCAAAGCACCCTAATAGGTGGGCCGAACGCCTGGGTCCACAAACAGTGTCTGCGGGTCACACTACGGCCTCCTCTTCCCCTGTGTTACGTGCTGGTCAATCCGCTGTCCAAGACGCAGGCCCGGATGCCTCCCGCCCTGCACCTGGACATTCGCAAGCACCATCAGCGACCACATCCACTTCTGGGTCCCAGCGCAGCGTACAGATATCCATATCCCAGGCCTTACAACGAACGTGCAAATACCCAGCCACCCACAGGCCATAGCACTAAATGCACACCCTTCCAAATTGCCGGCCCTAAAAATGTTGCCATTTAGGCTTGTGGACACTGAGGCCTTCCGCAGCCTGATGTCGGCGGCCATCCTGCTTTACGCAGTCCCCAGCCACCACTATTTTTCCTGGTGTGCCATCCCAGCCTTACACTAACATGTGTCACGTAACATCACCCGTGCCCCGACCAACGCAGTTATTGGGAAGGTCCACCTAACGACTGACACATGGACAAGTGATTGTGGCCAGGGACGCTACATTTCCCTGACGGCACACTAGGTGAACTTTGTGGAGGCCGGGAGCGAGTCGTACCCTGGGATGGCACAGGTGCTACCGACGCCAAGGATTGCGGGCCCTACTTCCATTTCCATCAGGATTTCCGCAACCACCTACAATAGTGGCTGCAACCCCCCTTCTCCTCCTCCGCCTCCTGCTCCACTTCCACCTCAGAATTATCATCTTGCAGCACCAGTCAGCCATCAGTCGGTAGCTGTCACGGCTGAGGATGGGGGAAACCCTCAGCCGTGCGATGCCAGGAGATGTTAGGTCGCTACTTGGCCAGGACCACAGAATTAGGGAGCAGGTCACCTCCTATCGCATCCCTAATCTGACCCTGACTGCTAGCTGCATGAGCCGACATTGATGGTAGGAGGGCTCATGCTCCGGAACCTCGGATCCCTACTAACCCTCCGCAGATCCCTGAGCTAGGAGCTGGGTAGACAGCCCGTTCCTCCTGGACGCGGAGAAACAGGAGTCTAAAGTGGCCAAGCTGCAAGGGGATAGGAACAAGAACAGCCTATGGATATGGCAGGAGAACTACACTAGTTCACACCTACCTGCCACAGCCTTGCTGACTGGATCCCGTGCTCACAGCTGATGTCCACACTATACATAAATGGACACAGCAAACACACATACACACACAGATCCATAGCTGCATTAAACATGAAAGGAAAGGAAAGAAACATCAACTTAACATCACATATAAACATTTGACATCACGTAAAAACTTATGACCACAAGGGTGGCCCTCACTGGCAGATGGTAATAACCAGGAGGATGACTCCAGCTTACAAACAAGGCTGGAGTAACCCTTTAGACTACAGGTCATTACCGAGGCTTTATAGCCCAGAGTGGCCACACCCACCCACAGACACACCCAGTGTACACACACAAAGAAGGAAGTTAACCCTTCCTACACCAGGCACTGAAAGACTGCCACCAAAAGGGAAAGTGTCCAAACAAACATTACACTGCAGCTGTTACCGCAGGCAACAACATGCGTGGCAACCATGTCCTGGGAAACAGCCAGAAGGCCGAGACAGTGCCACCACATGTACAACACCACACGTTGCCACGGGCAGCCACCAGTGAAGGGAAAATGTCACAGTGCACACCAGACAGGGAAAGTGCACACAAACACATACACATAGCCAGAGGCAACCGCACGCGTACCTGTTGTCCGCGGCAACCGCACTTGAGGCAAGCTACCAACAGCCCCCAGCTGCGGTTGACAATAACACACAGACCGCGGGCAACTGCTTGCGGCTCCCAAGGAGTCACGACCATAACCATGGGCGTGACAGTAGCTGAAAGCCGTGTAGCACTGCAGTGGGGAAGCGGCAACAGGCCGTGCTGAAATTTATTTGCTTAGGGGACAAACAGCACACCGCCGCAGAGCTGTGGCAGGGTATAAGGGACCAGACTGAGCTGTGGCTCTCGCCACTCAACCTACAACCAGGCATGGTTGTGTCTGATAATGGTCGTAATTGGTGGCGGCTTTGGAGCTCGGCAAGCTCACACACATCCCATGCCTAGCCCATGGTTCAGAAGTTTCTCAAAACTTACCCCAACTTGCCTGTGCTACTGGTGAAAGTGCGCCGCGTGTGTGCCCCTTTCCGAAAGTCATCGACAGCTGCAACCAGTCTGGCAACGCTGCAGACTGTTGTGCGACGTGAGCACGCACTAGAACTCCACCTTCCACATGTTGGCCAGGCTTTGTGAGCAGCAGAGGGCAGTAGTGAAATACCAGCTGCAACATGGTCGTCGCCTTTCCACTCAGCTTCCGCTCTTCACAAGCGAGGAGTAGGCATGGATGTCTGACCTCTGTGAGGTTTTACGCAACATTGATGAATCCACACAGATGGTGAGCGGCGATAACGCTATTATCAGCGTCACCATCCCACTTCTGTGTCTACTCAAACGCTCGCTGCTCACAATGAAGGCGGACGCTTTGCATGTGGAAGATGTGGAAATGGGGGAAGACAGTACACAGGGTGATAGCCAGACCACCCTCCGTTCGTCTTCTCAGTGCGAATTGGATGATGATGAGAAGGAGGAGCAGGAGACGGTTGCCTCCGCTACAGAGGGTAGTACCCATGGAAGTTTAATTCCATCTATTCAGCGTGGATGGGCCGAAGAGGAGGAAGAGGATGAGGAGATTGAGAGTCATCCTCCTGATGAGGACAGCGAAGTCTTATCTGTTGGGACTCTGGCACACATGGCTGACTTTATGTTATGCTGCCTTTCCCGTGACCCTCATGTTATACGCATTTTGGCCAACACCGATTACAGGTTGTTCACCCTTCTCGACCCCCGCTACAGAGAGAACTTCTCATCTCTCATTCCTGTGGTGGATAGGACGAGCAAAACGGTGCAATACCAGAAGGTCCTTGTGGAAAAATTGCTCCAAAAATTTCCATCAGACAACGCTGGCGGCAGAGTCCGTAGTACCTTGGGCAACCGAGGAGGGAAGACGAGGGGAACCCACAGCAGTTCCAACAGCGGCAAGGGCAACACTCTCCAAGGCCTGGGACAGTTTCATGACACCCCGCCAGCACCCTCACCCTGATGCGCGGCCTAGTGTCACAAAGAGGGAGAAATTTGGGAAGATGGTGAAGGAGTACGTAGCAGACCGTGTCAGCGTCCTCAGTGATCCCTCAGTGCCAGTTACAACTACTGGGTGTCCAAGCTGAACACGTGGCACGAACTGGCGCTCTACGCCTTGGAGGTGCTGGCCTGCCCTGCCGCCAGAGTTTTGTCAGAGCGGGTATTTAGTGCTGCTGGGGGCATAATAACTGATAAGCGCATCCAACTGTCAACTGAAAATGCTGACAGGTTGACTCATATCAAAATGAACAAGGCTTGGATTGCCCCCGACTTCTCTACTCCACCAGAGGAAAGCGGCCGAACATGAAGGCACTTTACATGTGTTGTTTATAATGTACAAAATATTTTGTATTTCCATGCACCCCTTCCACCACAAACAAGGGCATATGGTTCAATCTTCCATTTCTCGTCCTCCTCCATCATATCAACATGCTTATTAGGCTGCCCTCGCTCATAATGTTTTCTATGGTCAGATCACCAGCAGACCCTCACCCCTAATGTTTTAGAAGGTCAGATCAGCAGCTGTCATGGTCTGGTGGTAGTGGACCGTGACACTTTTGCCGCGCATGCTTGTTGCCGGTGGCTACGTGTTGTTTTAGCATATTTGGACACTTCCCCTTTAAGTCTAGTGTTCCTTCCCATTTTGGTTTGTACGGGGTAAAGGTGTGTGTGTAAGGTGGAGCTGGTTGTGGCCTCATGGCTCTTCTTATACTGGAGTTGTGAGCCTGAGGTTATTTGGTATGTCTGCCTTTGTATGAGATGGAGCTTCTCTCCTCTCTGGATGTGTCACCTGTCCGTGAGGGCCTCCTTGTGGAACAACAAGGTCTTTGGCAATGTCATCCCAATGTTTCCCTGTGTCCCCTTACCCTTCCTCTCCTGTTTTGATGTTTGGTGTGGGTTTATGTACAGGGTGTTTGTTGTATGTCATTTGGTGTTTGTAGTCCAGCATGGTTGTTTGACATTTCCCCTGTTTGTCTGTGCCTGCAAAAGTGGGCTCCATGGTTTCCCGGAGGGGTGAACCACAAGCCTGTATGCAGCGCTACCTGGGGGCCGCCGCGCATCTTGCTGCATGGGGGTCCAGGCAGTAACTGGTGTGCTGGATACCTGTGTGTGTTGTTGGTACGGTGACCTGTTTGGTGTGTGGGCTCCAGTATTTATGCTCGGGTTCCAGTCGTGGTGGCAGCGGCAGGTAAGTGTGTTATTCTGTGTTCTTACCTGCCGATCCAGTTGCTGTTTATGGTCTCCACTTTTTCCTGCAACTAGGAACAGGTCGTCTCAGCCCCTTCCCTATTATGAGGGATTATCACGGCGACTCAGGGTCCGAGGTTCCTGGATATGAGCCGTCCTACCATCCAGGTCCGCTCATATGGTGAGGAGTAACGGCGAGGATTAGGGAAGCATTAGGAGATGACCTGCTCCCTGTTCTCGCTGTCCAGGCCTAGCTGCTTCCACGTTTTCCTGCGCTATACGGTGGGTAGTTTTCCCTCACTCTCCATCATGACAGCAGCAGGCCCTCGCCCATAATGTTTTAGATGGTCAGCTCTGCAGCAGGCCCTCGCCCATAATGTTTTTGAGGGTCACCAGCAGGCCATCAATCATAATTTCTCAAGGCTGTGTATGATACCCTTCTTTATGTGTAATAAAGGGTGTATTGCAGCGCCGGTTCCTTGTCGTTTTTGGCAGCCCTTTCACTTACTGCATAGGCTTTGTGAGGGTAGGAGTCCCACTACCTGAACAATTGTACCACAATGTGAATGAGGCCATCTTTATGTGATATACAGGTTGTATCGGAGTGCCTCTTCCTTGTAGTTTTTGGCAGCCCTTGCACTTTATATACAAGTAAATATACAGGGCTGGCCATAGCGCTAGCGCAACAACCCTGTGTCCTCTGTATTGTCCCCTCCCCTTTGAATGACAGTAACTTGGCACATGCGCAGCGGATCTGATGAGTTAGGACGGCAGCGCTCATCAAATCCACTGACAGGCACAGAGTTTTCCCAAGCTGAAGAAGAAAGATGTGATTCACTGCGCAAGCGCCAAATTACAGAGCCTCAGCGCTGCTGCGAGAACGCAGAGCTAGATGAGATGTCCAGCCCTGTCATTTAAAGGGAAGGGAGGAGTACAGAGAGCACAGTTTTATAACTTACATGAGTACAAAGCAAATCCTATATGAAGGCTCAGCACATAAGATGTTAACAATAAGAAAAGGAAAATCCCATGGATTACTGACGTCTGATCGTTGGGAACACAACCTTCAAAGCGAAGCTCACAATTTCAGATTTCTTTCGGGAAATGCATGGAATTCCAGGGCTATTAATGCTCACTACTAATTGTTACTCCACCGTCCTAGGTCAAAAGCAGTTTCCCTCACTACACAGCTCTGATCTGAATCACTGTCATATGTAAGCCAAAGGGAAATCAAATCCCTAATTACTTTCTACATTATAGAAAATCTGGACACCGCCTGTAATACTGTAAACCACACCATCATCACTTCCAATAAAATTATGCCTACAGTTTTAAGAAAAAAATTATGACTGCTATAATACTGCCCCTATGTACAAGGATATAACTACTATAATACTGCCCCTATGTACAAGAATATAACTACTATAATACTGCTCCTATGTGCAAGAATATAACTACTATAATACTGCTCCTATGTACAAGAATATAACTACTATAATACTGCCCCTATGTACAAGGATATAACTACTATAATACTGCCCCTATGTACAAGGATATAACTACTATAAAACTGCCCCTATGTACAAGGATATACAGTAACTACTATAATACTACCTCATATGTACAAGAATATAACTACAATAATACTGCTCCTATGTACAAGAATATAACTACTATAATACTGCTCCTATGTACAAGGATATAACTACTATAATACTGCCCCTATGTACAAGAATATAACTACTATAATACTGCCCCTATGTACAAGGATATAACTACTATAATACTGCCCCTATGTACAAGGATATAACTACTATAATACTGCTCCTATGTACAAGAATATAACTACTATAATACTGCTCCTATGTACAAGAATATAACTACTATAATACTACCTCATATGTACAAGAATATAACTACTACAATACTGCCCCTATGTACAAGGATATAACTACTATAATACTGCCCCTATGTACAAGGATATAACTACTATAATACTGCTTCTATGTACAAGAATATAACTACTATAATACTGCCCCTATGTACAAGGATATAACTACTATAATACTGCCTCCTATGTACAGGAATATAACTACTATAATACTGCCTCCTATGTACAAGAATATAACTACTATAATACTACTCCTATGTACAGGAATATAACTACTATAATACTGCTCCTATGTACAAGAATATAAATACTATAATACTGCCCCTATGTACAAGGATATAACTACTATAATACTGCCCCTATGTACAAGAATATAACTACTATAATACTGCTCCTATGTACAAGAATATAACTACTATAATACTGCTCCTATGTATAAGAATATAACTACTATAATACTGCTCCTATGTATAAGAATATTACTGCTATAATACTGCTCCTATGTACAGGAATATAACTACTATAATACTGCTCCTATGTACAAGAATATAACTACTATAATACTGCTCCTATGTACAAGAATATAAATACTATAATACTGCTCCTATGTACAAGAATATAACTACTATAATACTGCCTCCTATGTACAAGAATATAACTACTATAATACTGCTCCTATGTACAAGAATATAACTACTATAATACTGCCCCTATTTACAAGGATATAACTACTATAATACTGCCTCCTATGTACAAGAATATAACTACTATAATACTGCTCCTATGTACAAGAATATAACTACTATAATACTGCTCCTATGTACAAGAATATAACTACTATAATACTGCCCCTATTTACAAGGATATAACTACTATAATACTGCCTCCTATGTACAAGAATATAACTACTATAATACTGCCCTCTATGTACAAGAATATAACTACTATAATACTGCCTCCTATGTACAAGAATATAACTACTATAATACTGCCTCCTATGTACAAGAATATAACTACTATAATACTGCTCCTATGTACAAGAATACAGGGAGTGCAGAATTATTAGGCAAGTTGTATTTTTGAGGATTAATTTTATTTTTGAACAACAACCATGTTCTCAATGAACCCAAAAAACTCATTAATATCAAAGCTGAATATTTTTGGAAGTAGTTTTTAGTTTGTTTTTAGTTTTAGCTATTTTAGGGGGATATCTGTGTGTGCAGGTGACTATTACTGTGCATAATTATTAGGCAACTTAACAAAAAACAAATATATACCCATTTCAATTTTTTTTTTTTACCAGTGAAACCAATATAACATCTCAACATTCACAAATATACATTTCTAACATTCAAAAACAAAACAAAAACAAATCAGTGACCAATATAGCCACCTTTCTTTGCAAGGACACTCAAAAGCCTGCCATCCATGGATTCTGTCAGTGTTTTGATCTGTTCACCATCAACATTGCGTGCAGCAGCAACCACAGCCTCCCAGACACTGTTCAGAGAGGTGTACTGTTTTCCCTCCTTGTAAATCTCACATTTGATGATGGACCACAGGTTCTCAATGGGGTTCAGATCAGGTGAACAAGGAGGCCATGTCATTAGATTTTCTTCTTTTATACCCTTTCTTGCCAGCCACGCTGTGGAGTACTTGGACGCGTGTGATGGAGCATTGTCCTGCATGAAAATCATGTTTTTCTTGAAGGATGCAGACTTCTTCCTGTACCACTGCTTGAAGAAGGTGTCTTCCAGAAACTGGCAGTAGGACTGGGAGTTGAGCTTGACTCCATCCTCAACCCGAAAAGGCCCCACAAGCTCATCTTTGATGATACCAGCCCAAACCAGTACTCCACCTCCACCTTGCTGGCGTCTGAGTCGGACTGGAGCTCTCTGCCCTTTACCAATCCAGCCACGGGCCCATCCATCTGGCCCATCAAGACTCACTCTCATTTCATCAGTCCATAAAACCTTAGAAAAATCAGTCTTGAGATATTTCTTGGCCCAGTCTTGACGTTTCAGCTTGTGTGTCTTGTTCAGTGGTGGTCGTCTTTCAGCCTTTCTTACCTTGGCCATGTCTCTGAGTATTGCACACCTTGTGCTTTTGGGCACTTCAGTGATGTTGCAGCTCTGAAATATGGCCAAACTGGTGGCAAGTGGCATCTTGGCAGCTGCACGCTTGACTTTTCTCAGTTCATGGGCAGTTATTTTGCGCCTTGGGTTTTTCCACACGCTTCTTGCGACCCTGTTGACTATTTTGAATGAAACGCTTGATTGTTCGATGATCACGCTTCAGAAGCTTTGCAATTTTAAGAGTGCTGCATCCCTCTGCAAGATATCTCACTATTTTTGACTTTTCTGAGCCTGTCAAGTCCTTCTTTTGACCCATTTTGCCAAAGGAAAGGAAGTTGCCTAATAATTAGGCACACCTAATATAGGGTGTTGATGTCATTAGACCACACCCCTTCTCATTACAGAGATGCACATCACCTAATATGCTTAATTGGTAGTAGGCTTTCGAGCCTATACAGCTTGGAGTAAGACAACATGCATAAAGAGGATGATGTGGTCAAAATACTCATTTGCCTAATAATTCTGCATGCAGTGTATAAACTACTATAATACTGCCTCATATGTACAGTAATATAACTACTATAATACTGCTCCTATGTACAGGAATATAACCACTATAATACTGCCTCCTATGTACAAGAATATATAACTACTATAATACTGCTCCTATGTACAAGAATATAACTACTATAATACTGCTCCTATGTACAAGAATATAACTACTATAATACTGCTCCTATGTACAAGAATATAACTACTATAATACTGCTTCTATGTACAAGAATATAACTACTATAATACTGCTCCTATGTACAAGAACATAACTACTATAATACTGCTCCTATGTACAAGAATATAACTACTATAATACTGCCTCCTATGTACAAGAATATAACTACTATAATACTGCTCCTATGTACAGGAATATAACTACTATAATACTGCCGTCTATGTATAAGAATAGAACATGCCTAATTATTTTATTTTTAAGGCACCTGAGATGCCACCAGAGATCTCCGGCAGCTGCTGATTCCGCACTAAGAACATTTGCACACTGTGGTAATCCATGTATGCCTTTGTATGGGGAGGGAGGGGGGATTGCTGCTAGCCAAACAAGCATTTGGTTGACAGCCATCTAATGTGTGAGGCACCTTTATCCTTCCCCTATGGACAGTATAAGGATTTACATGGACAGGAATTCAGTTGACACGTTTATGTTATAATTCTTGCTCCTGTAGAACGTTTTGGATGCTTTTATTTCATTTCTGGTATGATAAGTGCGGACGTGTCTTTCTGATTTAGTCAATTACTTAATAGATTAATAAATTCCATGTTTTGTAAATAAAATCTTTAACTTTTTGATGTTTATTAAAACACTTCCCATGGCCTTGTCCAAAAAAGCATTTAAAGAATTCTGATATGTTTTTTTTCTTTGTTCTTGTTTTTATTGCAACATAACAGAGCAGATGTTTCGAAATATTGAGGCCCCGGTTCTTATGTGGATGAATACTGTGCATGAAATGGTTTCAGCTGAACAATAATCTCCGGTCTCTCCGGAAACCTTGGTTTGGGTTTGGGCCACTGAGTCTAGAGCAGACCAAGTAAGCTGCAGGTTTTGTAAGTTTTGAAAAAGATTCAGTGAGTGAAATTTACAAAATCGAAAATGACCAGAGTTTGGAGATCATTTGTGTGGTCCTTTGTGTCTCTGTCTACAGACCACATGCCATATATCAAGCAAGTGACCTCTGGTGGTTTTACATCTGCCCGAACAGCCCATGCAACGGTCATACAAACTGCGCATGCACAGTATTAAACATGATGAGGGAGATTGCCGCAAGGGGTTGCTCCGGGGAATAGTTGCGGGCCTGTTTGGTGTGTCCCGCCTTCTCTCTTTTGCCACCCCACTGCCTCTTCCAGCCTCTTATGGTGCAGTAGATCCCTCCCCCTCGATCCCTCCCGCTCTGTACTGCTGTCCTCGCTCAGCTTGCCACCTTCCCATGTTGGGTCAGTGATTTCATCGTCCACCACCTCCTCTTCCACTTCCTCACTCTGGTCATCCTCCTAACTTGTTGACCTAACAAGAACCTCACTTATTGACAACTGTGTCTCATCCTCATCATGAACCTCTTGAGACACTAATTGCGGTTGACTTATTGGCAACTGTGTCTCATCATTATCTTCATCATCCACCTCGTGAAACACTAATTGCCGTTCCCCACCATCATCTTCTTGTGACTGTGGTTGCTCAAGAGTTTGGGAATCAGGGCACAAGATCTCCTCATGTCCCTCTTCAAGCAGGATTGTCGAGAGGCCCAAATCAAGGAATGGCGCTGAAAAGAGCTCCTCGGAATATCCGAGTGTGGGATCACTTGTTTGACAAGACTCTCCATGGTGGGAGGAAGGAGGATCAGGGTGAGGATTCTGTTGACCAGACTCTTGGCTACTGAGACTGGACTTTGTGGAAGACAGGGTGCTGCTTAATCGACTGGAAGCATTATCTGCTGCAATCCAACCGACCACCTGGTCGCACTGGTCTGACTTCGAGAGTGGTGTCCTGCGCCGCCCTGCAAACTGGGACATGAAGCTAGGTGTCGTGGATGTTTCTTGTGCTCTGGCAGCAGGCACAGTTTCACCGCGCCCAGGGACACGGCCTCTGCATGCACCATCAGCAGCACGGCCACTTCCCCGTCCCTTACTGCTCGCCTTCTGCATATTAAATGGTCAAATGGTATATATGCTTGCAAGTATGTCACACGTACAGTAGTGCAGGTTTTGTAAGTGTATGTGCAAATAAATTAGACTGAATGTCACTGATATTTAGGATGCACTAACGTTATACTAGAGATGTAGCGCAGGTAATGTCGCTGTCACCAGCGGCCAAACAATTGTGCTGAATTTCACAGCGCAAATGTAACACAACAGATGTAGCAGAGGTTGTGTCACTGTCAGCAGCGACCAAACAATTTACACGCAATTTAGCACTGGTTGCACTAATAATATATATGGCAGTCAGGTAAAAGGACTTTTGGGTCTCTAACACCTTTCACCAGTAAAACCTGCCTAACAAACTAACCAATTACTGTCCCTAGACTGTCTGTCCCTTCCTATGCTCAGCTCTCCCTGACTAAGACTGAGCCGAACCGCGAGTCATCGGGTGCTATATACGCGTGTCGGCCAGCCAATCACTGTAATGCCAGTAACCAACATGGCTACGGCATTACAGTGAGTGCCAGTGCCTCCGCGCATGTCTAATGGCTGTGTAGCAGCCAACAAACGTGCGTGGAGACTCGAGCATCACTCGCTCAACACTGATAGGCATACATGTCTGTTACCAGATGGTTGGGGGCTGCACAGAATGTCATCAAGGGCCACATGTGGCCCCCCGGGCCGCAGGTTGTGCACCCCTGAGCTAGGAGATGTACCGGGCAGGAGTGATGCATGATGGTAGAGCGCACAATAGGCAACACAGGAAATGAAGTCCAGGAAAGAGTTCAGGAGCTGTATGCATGATTCTTGGCATCAAAAGTCATGGAAATTTAGATTGAACACCAATTGGTGTGATCAATGACTTATTATTTCTCCATCATTCAAAAATATAAATAAGTTGCTAATATTGGTGGATTCAAGCGGTAGAGCAAACTTCACGCCTGGAAGTTACTTCCTTAGACAATAGGAGAAATTGATGACCGCAGCACTCTCTGTCTTCAGTAGTATAAAGTTTATTCACCAACTGTGGGACGTTTCGACATTACCTCATTTCTCAAGCATTCCTTAGACAATAAGAATGGGGTTTTATAATTGATTCTAGATTGACAAGATTTTATTTCTTGGTTTTGTATGTAGCCCAGAACCATAATTGTCCACTTGGAATGACGTTTGGCAAAAGTAAAAAATTAGGAGTTATTGTGGTATTATAAAAATCGAGTGTTTTATGGTAAGGGGAACCTCGGGGGTGGGGCCACTCCTGGAAATCCTGAAAAGGATCATTATATTTTGGCACTGAACAGTGAGTGAGGTTTAATATTATCAGAGCAAGTACAGAAATGTATTTGATTCTTATAATCGTGACAGCGGGAGGGGGTACAGGTCAAACATTAAAGCCGAGAGCTACCCTGCCCCTCAATAAAAATATGAGAGTATTCAGGTCCCAGAACCTCAGAGAATGTGTTTATGTATCTGCAGTGGTCGCACAGCCCCGTCTACATGGTTCCTATTGACATTCTGTTAATAATAATAACCAGAGTTTTGCTGATGGTATGCACTGTGTAAATATCGCTGTATATTAGATCGACTGGAATTTATTTATATGAGACCTGAGAGAAATATACAGAATTGACGGCTTTCCTTTCAATGTGTCATTTGCTAAAATAAAACATGACCCGGTGCAGCGAAGGAGCTTCTGTTTACAGGGAAACAAGCCACTACAGGCAGGACATTGTAGTTTGTCACAACCTATGGCCCCACAATCTATATTTGGGGGTGACATGTTGAAAAATACATATCTGAGTAATCTTCATGCTCCAAATGGTCCACGTTGCCAGGTGGGGTACCAGAGAGGGACTTAAGACATTCATTATTGTGGATAACTTAATGATCCAGTTGGAGAAGATAATGGCGATGTGTAGGTTTTTAGAGGCACCAAAGACCTAAAGGAGCTGGACACAATGGAGCAATGACCAAGATATATGGTGGAAGACGAAGATTGGAACACAAATAGATGAGGTTTAAGATTACGTCAAGAACATTGGCAGCAAAAGCTGAGGAATCAAAGGGTTGGATGAGCAGGTTGTTGTCTGGGAAGTTTCTAACAATGAGGATACGATAGTCACAGCTTGATACATTGTAACCGGCTATCTTTTTTAAAGAAATTCTTGGGTTGTTAAGGAAAACCAATGGGTATCTGTGTGGTGAGGACAACAATGAAGTCTCTGAACTTTCAATACCTAGATAACTTTTGGAATCTGTGTAAATAAGTCACTGAATGATAGAGTCTTCTGATAGCATCTGAGACCCCTACATTAAAGACCCCTGTACACAGACCGATGAAGAACAAACATTCATAGATACTTTAATTTCAGCTGATCATTTGCCCATCTAAGCCTCCCTCTGATTAGCCAACAAATGTAGCTGAAAAATGAGTCTTTGTTGAGAGGACACCTTCCTATGTAACCAGTGCCAATGATACGTAAACTGCATGGAGGACAAGCAATCATACTAACGATCATTCATTCCTCATGCAGTTTGCTACATCACCAATTGACACTCATTACGAGCAGGAAATCTGCCAGTGTGAAATGTCCCTATTCTGGGCAATAATGGGCATCAATCATTGATATAACTAATAATTCGATCTGGATCCAGGTGTATGTGACCATTGAATAACTGGTGACATTAGGCACTTTGGGTACTGCATTTTTACCCAGACCATGCCACCCCAACCCAATTGACCCTGGCACCTGCCCAAGTTTGCCAACTTAGCTGTAATAAAGACCTTTTAAGTCATTTCCTCTCGTGAACCCCTAGGGGGGCTTTGAACCATTTTGCCTCATGGATGGTGGTTCCCTTTCTGGCACTGCTGATAGGATAACTTAAAGAAAATTCAAGTAAATCCATGTAATGAGTGCCCCCTTGAGATATCATCTTGTAACCTGCTCCATCAATCCAAAGTAATGTTACCCATAAATAGTGATGTCGCGAACATAAAATTTTCAGTTCGCGAACAGCGAACGCGAACTTCCGCAAATGTTCGCGAACTGGCGAATCGGGCGAACCGCCATAGACTTCAATAGACAGGCGAAAATTACGTAGTGGACGCAGAGTCGGGTTTTAATCCATAAAGGGCATAAATCAACTAACATTCCTAAATTGTTTGGAATAACGTGCTTTAAAACATCCAGTGTGTGTATACGATCAGGTATGATGTTGTATCGATCAGGTAGTGTAAGGGTTACGCCCGCATCACAGACATTGACAGACCAAACTCCCCTTTTAATGCACCGCAAACAGTTCATTTGCACAACCGCAAACTCCCCATTTGCACAAGGTTGGATACCAAGCTAGCCACGTCCCGGTGATGTCATTGAAGGTTTCTTCCTCCACCCAGCCACGTACAACACCAAGGGTCCCCGAAAGGTCAATTGAATAGATTTTTCGAACGGGGAGATGGTTAAAAAAACGCTGGCTCCCTCCCCTTTGTTTTTATCCACGGTGACTGCGTCTGCGCCGTGCAATTTACTGTCACACCCGATATGAGTGGTATTTTCTGTAGTACTATTCTCATCAGTTTAATCCCTCTAACGTCCCCGACTCCCCAATCTGGGGGCCATTTATTAAACAGATTTTTCGGACGGGGAGATGGTTAAAAAAACGCTGGCTCCCTCCACTCTGTTTTAATCCACGGTGACTGCGTCTGCGCCGTGCAATTTACTGTCACACCCGATATGAGTGGTATTTTCTGTAGTACTATTCTCATCAGTTTAATCCCTCTAACGTCCCCAATCTGGGTGCCATTTATTGAATAGATTTTTCGAACGGGGAGATGGTTAAAAAAACGCTGGCTCCCTCCACTCTGTTTTAAACCACGGTGACTGCATCTGCGCCGTGCAATTTACTGTCACACCCGATATGAGTGGTATTTTCTGTAGTACTATTCTCATCAGTTTAATCCCTCTAACATCCCCAATCTGGGGGCCATTTATTAAATAGATTTTTTGAACGGGGAGATGGTTAAAAAAACGCTGGCTCCCTCCACCGATATGAGTGGTATTTTCTGTAGTATTATTCTCATCAGTTTAATCCCTGTTACGTCCCATATCAGGAATTGCCTTTTATGAAAAACAGTCAGTGGAAGCGGGCCTGACACACACTGGCAGCAGGCAAGCAACTGAAATTACACTAAAGTGTAAAAATTAAATGCCTTATTTATCGGCAAGCTACTGTGCCACCCGGTATGAGTGGTTGGCACTGGCAGTGGGCACACTACAGTCAGTAGAAGCGGGCCTGACACACACTGGCAGCAGGCAAGCAACTGAAATTACACTAAAGTGTAAAAATTAAATGCCTTATTTATCGGCAAGCTACTGTGCCACCCGGTATGAGTGGTTGGCACTGGCAGTGGGCACACTACAGTCAGTGGAAGAGGGCCTGACACACTGACTGGCAGCAGGCAAGCAACTGAATTTAGACTACTGTCTAAAAATTAAATGCCTTATTTATCGGCAAGCTACTGTGCCACCCGGTATCAGTGGTTGGCACTGGCAGTGGGCACACTACAGTCAGTGGAAGCGGGCCTGACACACACTGGCAGCAGGCAAGCAACTGAAATTACACTAAAGTGTAAAAATTAAATGCCTTATTTATCGGCAAGCTACTGTGCCACCCGGTATCAGTGGTTGGCACTGGCAGTGGGCACACTACAGTCAGTAGAAGCGGGCCTGACACACACTGGCAGCAGGCAAGCAACTGAAATTACACTAAAGTGTAAAAATTAAATGCCTTATTTATCGGCAAGCTACTGTGCCACCCGGTATGAGTGGTTGGCACTGGCAGTGGGCACACTACAGTCAGTGGAAGAGGGCCTGACACACTGACTGGCAGCAGGCAAGCAACTGAATTTAGACTACTGTCTAAAAATTAAATGCCTTATTTATCGGCAAGCTACTGTGCCACCCGGTATCAGTGGTTGGCACTGGCAGTGGGCACACTACAGTCAGTGGAAGCGGGCCTGACACACACTGGCAGCAGGCAAGCAACTGAAATTACACTAAAGTGTAAAAATTAAATGCCTTATTTATCGGCAAGCTACTGTGCCACCCGGTATCAGTGGTTGGCACTGGCAGTGGGCACACTACAGTCAGTGGAAGAGGGCCTGACACACACTGGCAGCAGGCAAGCAACTGAATTTAGACTACTGTCTAAAAATTAAATGCCTTATTTATCGGCAAGCTACTGTGCCACCCGGTATCAGTGGTTGGCACTGGCAGTGGGCACACTACAGTCAGTGGAAGCGGGCCTGACACACACTGGCAGCAGGCAAGCAACTGAATTTAGACTACTGTCTAAAAATTAAATGCCTTATTTATCGGCAAGCTACTGTGCCACCCGGTATCAGTGGTTGGCACTGGCAGTGGGCACACTACAGTCAGTTGAAGTCGGCCTGACACACACTAGCAGCAGGCAAGCAGCTGAAATTACACTAAAGTGTAAAAATTAAATGCCTTTTTTATGCAAAGTCCTGTGCCAGCCGGTATGAGTGGTGGGCACTGGCAGTGGGCACACTACAGTCAGTGGAAGTCAGCCTGACACACACTGGCAGGCAACTAACCTTAGATTAAAGTGTAAAAATTAAGTGCCTATTTTTTAAGCAAAGTCCTGTGCCACTCGGTATGACAGGGGTGGGCACTGGCAGTGGGCACACTACAGTCAGTTGAAGTCGGCCTGACACACACTAGCAGCAGGCAAGCAGCTGAAATTACATTAAAGTGTAAAAATTAAATGCCTTTTTTAAGCAAAGTCCTGTGCCAGCCGGTATGAGTGGTGGGCACTGGCAGTGGGCACACTACAGTCAGTGGAAGTCAGCCTGACACACACTGGCAGGCAACTAACCTTAGATTAAAGTGTAAAAATTAAGTGCCTATTTTTTAAGCAAAGTCCTGTGCCACTCGGTATGACAGGGGTGGGCACTGGCAGTGGGCACACTACAGTCAGTTGAAGTCGGCCTGACACACACTAGCAGCAGGCAAGCAGCTGAAATTACACTAAAGTGTAAAAATTAAATGCCTTTTTTATGCAAAGTCCTGTGCCAGCCGGTATGAGTGGTGGGCACTGGCAGTGGGCACACTACAGTCAGTGGAAGTCAGCCTGACACACACTGGCAGGCAACTAACCTTAGATTAAAGTGTAAAAATTAAGTGCCTATTTTTTAAGCAAAGTCCTGTGCCACTCGGTATGACAGGGGTGGGCACTGGCAGTGGGCACACTACAGTCAGTTGAAGTCGGCCTGACACACACTAGCAGCAGGCAAGCAGCTGAAATTACATTAAAGTGTAAAAATTAAATGCCTTTTTTAAGCAAAGTCCTGTGCCAGCCGGTATGAGTGGTGGGCACTGGCAGTGGGCACACTACAGTCAGTGGAAGTCAGCCTGACACACACTGGCAGGCAACTAACCTTAGATTAAAGTGTAAAAATTAAGTGCCTATTTTTTAAGCAAAGTCCTGTGCCACTCGGGATGACAGGGGTGGGCACTGGCAGTGGGCACACTACAGTCAGTTGAAGTCGGCCTGACACACACTAGCAGCAGGCAAGCAGCTGAAATTACACTAAAGTGTAAAAATTAAATGCCTTTTTTATGCAAAGTCCTGTGCCAGCCGGTATGAGTGGTGGGCACTGGCAGTGGGCACACTACAGTCAGTGGAAGTCAGCCTGACACACACTGGCAGGCAACTAACCTTAGATTAAAGTGTAAAAATTAAGTGCCTATTTTTTAAGCAAAGTCCTGTGCCACTCGGTATGACAGGGGTGGGCACTGGCAGTGGGCACACTACAGTCAGTTGAAGTCGGCCTGACACACACTAGCAGCAGGCAAGCAGCTGAAATTACATTAAAGTGTAAAAATTAAATGCCTTTTTTAAGCAAAGTCCTGTGCCAGCCGGTATGAGTGGTGGGCACTGGCAGTGGGCACACTACAGTCAGTGGAAGTCAGCCTGACACACACTGGCAGGCAACTAACCTTAGATTAAAGTGTAAAAATTAAGTGCCTATTTTTTAAGCAAAGTCCTGTGCCACTCGGGATGACAGGGGTGGGCACTGGCAGTGGGCACACTACAGTCAGTTGAAGTCGGCCTGACACACACTGGCAGGCAACTAACCTTAGATTAAAGTGTAAAAATGAAGTGCCTTTTTTTTAAGCAAAGTCCTGTGCCACACGGGATGACAGGGGTGGGCACTGGCAGTGGGCACACTACAGTCAGTTGAAGTCGGCCTGACACACACTAGCAGCAGGCAAGCAGCTGAAATTACACTAAAGTGTAAAAATTAAATGCCTTTTTTATGCAAAGTCCTGTGCCAGCCGGTATGAGTGGTGGGCACTGGCAGTGGGCACACTACAGTCAGTGGAAGTCAGCCTGACACACACTGGCAGGCAACTAACCTTAGATTAAAGTGTAAAAATTAAGTGCCTTTTTTTAAGCAAAGTCCTGTGCCACACGGAATGACAGGGGTGAGCACTGGCAGTGGGCACACTACAGTCTGTGGGCCTGCAGCTCCTCACACACAGGCAGGCCAGGCAACTGCAATATGTATATAAAGGAAAAAAAAAAAGCAGACTAATGTTGCAGCCCTAAAAAGGGCTTTTTGGGGTGCTGTCAGGACGCTGTCCTTACAGCAGAGATCAGATGAGTCTTTCAGGACTGGAGTGGACACTGAATTCACTAGCCTAGCTATCGATTTCCCAATTAAATCAGCAGCAGTTACAGTCTCCCTCCTCTCACTAAGACTGCAGCTTCAGAATGAATCTAAAATGGATGCTGTGCAGGAGGTGGGAGGGTCTGGGAGGGAGGGTATGCTGCTGATTGGCTGGAATGTGTCTGCTGACTGTGAGGTACAGGGTCAAAGTTTGCTCAATGATGATGTATAGGGGGCGGACCGAACATCGCATGTGTTCGCCCGGCAGAGGCGAACGCGAACAAGCTATGTTCGCCGGGAACTGTTCGCCGTCGGATAGTTCGGGCCATCTCTACCCATAAATCCTGACTTCCAGGATGTAAATTCTGACACTTAGAACACATTATTGTCTTATGTTTTAGGGACCGGTGGAAATCTAATTAGAATCAGTAATTAGTGTTTGCACCGTATGCTTACTTAGCAGAATCTGTAATTTTGTAGGGTTATTTTATGACATGACTACTCACTATGAGCCGCAAGCAATTCTCTTCTTCTCACATGTGTAAGAAATTACAAAATACAGTGAAGATTGCACAAGAGAGAAATTCTGGATACGTGGAGTAAATGATGTTCTATATGCTGGCGCCCATATACAGATCCTTCAGTAAAAGTCCCCTACACTGTGACCACACTCATATCCTTCTATAAGAGTCCCCTACACTGTGACCACACTCATGTCCTTCTGTAGGAGTCCCCTATTCTGTGACCACACTCATGTCCTTCTGTAGTCCCCTGAACTGTGGCTGCACTCATGACCTTCTATAGTCCCCTATACTGTGACCACACACATGTCCTTCAGTAGGCGTCTCTACACTGTGACCACACTCATGTCCTTCTATAGGAGTCCTCTACAACTTGACTGCAGTCATGTCCATCTGTAGGAGTCCCCTATACTGTGGTCACACTTGTGTCCTTTTGTAGGTGTCCTCTATGCTGAGGCTGTATTCATGTCCTTCTGTAGGAGTCTCCTGTATTGTAGTCACACTCATGTCCTTCTGTAGGAGTCTCCTGTACTGTAGTCGCACTCATGTCCTTCTGTAGGAGTCTCCTGTACTGTAGCCACACTCATGTCCTTCTTCAGGAGTCCCCTGTGCTGTAGCCGCACTCATGTCCTTCTTCAGGAGTCCCCTGTGCTGTAGCTGCACTCATGTCCTTCTTCAGGAGTCCCCTGTGCTGTAGCCGCACTGGTGTCGTTCTGTAGGTGTCTCCTGTACTGTAGTCGCACTCATGTCCTTCTGGAGGAGTCTCCTGTACTGTAGTCGCACCCATGTCCTTCTGTAGGAGTCTCCTGTATTGTAGTCACACTCATGTCCTTATGTAGGAGTCTCCTGTACTGTAGTCGCACTCATGTCCTTCTGTAGGAGTCTCCTGTACTGTAGCCACACTCATGTCCTTCTTCAGGAGTCGCCTGTGCTGTAGCCACACTCATGTCCTTCTTCAGGAGTCCCCTGTACTGTAGCCGCACTCATGTCCTTCTTCAGGAGTCCCCTGTGCTGTAGCCACACTCATGTCCTTCTTCAGGAGTCCCCTGTACTGTAGTCGCACTCATGTCCTTCTTCAGGAGTCCCCTGTGCTGTAGCCACACTCATGTCCTTCTTCAGGAGTCCCCTGTGCTGTAGCCGCACTCGTGTCCTTCTGTAGGTGTCTCCTGTACTGTAGTCGCACTCATGTCCTTCTTCAGGAGTCCCCTGAACTGTAGTCGCACTCATGTCCTTCTGGAGGAGTCTCCTGTACTGTAGTCGCACCCATGTCCTTCTGTAGGAGTCTCCTGTATTGTAGTCACACTCATGTCCTTCTGGAGGAGTCTCCTGTACTGTAGTCGCACTCATGTCCTTCTGTAGGAGTCTCCTGTACTGTAGTCGCACTCGTGTCCTTCTGTATGTGTCTCCTGTACTGTAGTCGCACTCGTGTCCTTCTGTATGTGTCTCCTGTACTGTAGTCACACGCATGTCCTTCTTCAGGAGTCCCCTGTACTGTAGCCGCACTCATGTCCTTCTGGAGGAGTCTCCTGTACTGTAGCCGCACTCATGTCCTTCTGGATGAGTCTCCTGTACTGTAGCCGCACTCATGTCCTTCTGGAGGAGTCTCCTGTACTGTAGTCGCACTCATGTCCTTCTGGAGGAGTCTCCTGTACTGTAGCCGCACTCATGTCCTTCTTCAGGAGTCCCCTGTGCTGTAGCCGCACTCGTGTCCTTCTTCAGGAGTCCCCTGTACTGTAGTCGCACTCATGTCCTTCTGGAGGAGTCTCCTGTACTGTAGTCGCACTCATGTCCTTCTGTAGGTGTCTCCTGTACTGTAGTCGCACTCGTGTCCTTCTGTAGGTGTCTCCTGTACTGTAGTCGCACTTGTGTCCTTCTGTAGGTGTCTCCTGTACTGTAGTCGCACTCGTGTCCTTCTGTAGGTGTCTCCTGTACTGTAGTCGCACTCGTGTCCTTCTGTATGTGTCTCCTGTACTGTAGTCACACGCATGTCCTTCTTCAGGAGTCCCCTGTACTGTAGCCGCACTCATGTCCTTCTGGAGGAGTCTCCTGTACTGTAGCCGCACTCATGTCCTTCTGTAGGTGTCTCCTGTACTGTAGTCGCACTCATGGCCTTCTGGAGGAGTCTCCTGTACTGTAGTCGCACTCATGTCCTTCTGTAGGTGTCTCCTGTACTGTAGTCACACTCGTGTACTTCTGTAGGTGTCTCCTGTACTGTAGTCGCACTCGTGTCCTTCTGTATGTGTCTCCTGTACTGTAGTCGCACTCATGTCCTTCTTCAGGAGTCCCCTGTACTGTAGTCGCACTCGTGTCCTTCTGTAGGTGTCTCCTGTACAGTAGTCGCACTCATGTCCTTCTGGAGGAGTCTCCTGTACAGTAGTCGCACTCATGTCCTTCTGGAGGAGTCTCCTGTACTGTAGTCGCACTCGTGTCCTTCTGTAGGTGTCTCCTGTACTGTAGTCGCACTCATGTCCTTCTTCAGGAGTCCCCTATACTGTGGTCACATTTGTGTCCTTCTGTAGAAGTCCCCTGTTCTGTGGCCAGGCTTGTGTCTTTCGCACCTTATGTGTGAAATATTTTCTTATTTTCCATTGTAACACAGTCGCTGTTGGCATGAAGACGACTCAACGCTTTTAAGAAACTCCAAGATCCAATTCCACTTTTCCAACACTTCTGCCAAATCTCAGAAACTCTAATTTTATCTGCTAATTTCCAGTGATTGGGAAGTTGGCTCTCGACAAGTTTCCAAGAGCAAAAAGTTCAACTTGTGTCCAAAGAGATGGATGTTTTCTCTGTATTTTATAATATCTTACTGCTCTTATAATCTACACACTCGCAGGACTGGAACTTCAGAGAGTCTCAACCTTCTCTGTCAGGGTAACTAGCTGAAGATCTGAAGCAGGCTAAAGATTGGGGGGGGAAACATCTTGGAAGTGGAGTTTACAGGCTGCTCATGAGATTTTTTTTTTGCCTGTCATCTCATGGCAAAACTTCCTGTCACTGTGCTTGGTCAGCTCAGGTGTTGTCTTAGGGACATTGAACGTCACTGCAACTAAACAGCAGTGATCAAATTTTCTCCCGTGATGTCCATTGGTCATATACAGCAGTAAAACAGAGCAGATGGAGGCCATGGACAGGCATGGGGAAAGAGGGGAGTAATTATAGGATAAATATACACAACAGCCATTTCCTTATTAGCAGGCCAGTAGCACTGGTCATATATAACTGGGCAGGTGGTTCTAGTGCTTGCTTTAACCGCCCTCCTTGTAGGACAGAAGCGCCGCAGATCCGGTTCTGCTTTCTCCTCATGCTCAGGGAGGAAGATGACACTAGATGTTTCCATATATTTACATGTACTAATGAAATAAGAAACAACAAAAAAAACAAGTGCACTTTAAGGACAGCGGAGGCGCCTCCAGTCTTAGGGTCTATAGGGTGCAGCGTTTTACCATCAGGTTATGACTTATGTATGAAACTACAAGTTGCAATCACTTTACTGTAAAAAACCCCAAACGTCTTGGTTTCCTGACCATCAGTTATGTCCAGAAGTGTCCAGATGCAGAGGATGCAGAACACGGTTGGATTTTCTATGTCTCTGCACAAGTCGTTAACGGCTGACGGTTTGATTAGAGCGCCGCCATCCTAGGTAATAGCACTGAAATGAATAAACAAAAGCCCCAACAAGCGAAATGTCCGAAATGTTTATAGGCCATTAATTCCATCTCATGTTCTGGCTGGGACATAAAACCGTAATATGGAAAGTGCAGCGCTCGGCTATAGCGGAATTACATGTATTTTATGGCACAGCAGGAGCCTTGGTGAAGACCGCACGGCTGCCAGAATCACAACGCTTTCTCCAGGGATCATTTCCTGCAGGTCCTGAGCCTCAATGCAAAATCTGTACCCGCCAAGTACCACACTCCATATATAGTACTGCCACCCTCGTACGTAAGGTGCCTATTCTGTACTTGGTTGAATGTGCGGTTTGAATTAGTTTTTTTAGTTTTTTTTGCAGATGCAACTGGAGTATTTTTGGTGCGCGCATAATTTAGCCATACACTGTCTCTATAAGATCGGTGTATCTAATCTGCAGGGGCGATCAGTGTATCTAATCTGCAGGGGCGATCAGTGTATCTAATCTGCAGGGGCAATCAGTGTATCTAATCTGCAGGGGCGATCAGTGTATCTAATCTGCAGGGGCGATCAGTGTATCTAATCTGCAGGGGCAATCAGTGTATCTAATCTGCAGGGGCGATCAGTGTATCTAATCTGCAGGGGCAATCAGTGTATCTAATCTGCAGGGGCGATCAGTGTATCTAATCTGGAGGGGCAATCAGTGTATTTAATCTGCAGGGGCGATCAGTGTATCTACTCTGCAGGGGCAATCAGTGTATCTAATCTGCAGGGGCAATCAGTGTATCTAATCTGCAGGGGCGATCAGTGTATCTAATCTGCAGGGGCAATCAGTGTATCTAATCTGCGGGGGCAATCGGTGTATCTAATCTGCAGGGGCGATCAGTGTATCTAATCTGCAGGGGCGATCAGTGTATCTACTCCTTAGTGGGAATCAGTGTATCTAATCTCCAGGGGCGATCAGTGTATCTAATCTGCAGGGGCCATCAGTGTATCTAATCTGCAGGGGCGATCAGTGTATCTAATCTGGAGGGGCAATCAGTGTATTTAATCTGCAGGGGCGATCAGTGTATCTACTCTGCAGGGGCAATCAGTGTATCTAATCTGCAGGGGCAATCAGTGTATCTAATCTGCAGGGGCGATCAGTGTATCTAATCTGCAGGGGCAATCAGTGTATCTAATCTGCAGGGGCGATCAGTGTATCTAATCTGGAGGGGCAATCAGTGTATTTAATCTGCAGGGGCGATCAGTGTATCTACTCTGCAGAGGCAATCAGTGTATCTAATCTGCAGGGGCAATCAGTGTATCTAATCTGCGGGGGCAATCGGTGTATCTAATCTGCAGGGGCGATCAGTGTATCTAATCTGCAGGGGCAATCAGTGTATCTAATCTGCGGGGGCAATCGGTGTATCTAATCTGCAGGGGCGATCAGTGTATCTAATCTGCAGGGGCGATCAGTGTATCTACTCCTTAGTGGGAATCAGTGTATCTAATCTCCAGGGGCGATCAGTGTATCTAATCTGCAGGGGCCATCAGTGTATCTAATCTGCAGGGGCAATCAGTGTATCTAATCTGCAGGGGCGATCAGTGTATCTAATCTGCAGGGGCGATCAGTGTATCTACTCCTTAGTGGGAATCAGTGTATCTAATCTCCAGGGGCAATCAGTGTATCTAATCTGCAGGGGCAATCAGTGTATCTAATCTGCAGGGGCAATCAGTGTATCTAATCTGCAGGGGCGATCAGTTTTTCTAATCCTTAGTGGGAATCAGTGTATCTAATCTCCAGGGGCGATCAGTGTATCTAATCTCCAGGGGCGATCCCAGAATGCAGAGTTTATTTCTCAGAATCATGAATTTTGGCCGAGTGCTCAGAACACAATTCAACAGAACTAATTACAATACAAGGAAGACAATTCTTACGAAATTCATCTTATGATGGGAGTAGTAGTGCTCTGCTTCTCAGAGAAAAACCTCAGTATATGTTAGACTCCGCACGTGATACTACCTAGCTAATATCTATCTGTCTGTCTATCTATCAGGTATTTTAAGATGGCGAGCGGCGGACATCATGCCTGCCGTTTTAAATGATAACATCGATCACACACATTTAACCCCTCAGATACTGTGGTCAAAGGTGACCACATCATCTGGGAGTTCAAAAGCCGGCAGTGCGCGCTCCCAGCCCTTCACTGGCTTCCCTTAGCGAGGATCGGGGGAGCCAGATAATGTGTGCAGCAGCCTCAGTCCTCCTGAGTGATCTTAGGCGGCCGCATATTAGTTCCTATGGAGAGTCTGCCTGTGGCAGGGCTCCATAGGACCACAGCGAAATTCTCATGCATTGGAGTCTGTGGGAGGCGCAATCTAATGAACTTTTAAAAAGTGTTAAAAAAAGAAAAAAGTTTTTAAAAATATTTTAAAAGTATATACGGTAACCAAAAAAAGTCGAAATGGCCGATTCACCTTTTTTTGGTCGCTTCACCTCCCACAAAAAATGAAATAAAAAGTGATCAAAAAGTCATACGCACCCAACGAAAAGTACAGATCGCCCCACAAAAAATGAGCCCTCCCACAGCTCCGTACACATAAAATGTAAAAAGTTATGGGGGTCAGAATATGGCGATGCAAAGAAAAAAAAATTTTATTTTTATTTTTTTATGGCTTTGAAAAAGCTGGGAGTAAAAAATGATATAAAGGAAAATTGCCCGGTCCTGAAGGGGCTATGGAATATCTTCTTCTATCATGTTGTTAGCGGTACGCCTCGTTCAGCGCCTCAGTAACGTATGGAGGCTTCGCATACTCCCCTGAGCGTCGTCGCTCTGCCCCCTCCACCTTCATGATCCCAGATAAAGCCCCCCGCAGCGCTAATCCCAGACCCTGCTCCCGGGGCTCAGCCATGTTATCTACAAAGCAAAACTCTTCAAGCTCAAAAATAGCCATGAAAATGCCACATCTGGAGGTGGCCGGGGATGCATGTCCAACCAGGGCTTACCTAGATCACATCTACTATATGGAAGCTGCAATAAAAAGGTGAAAGGATGGGCGATACTAAAGCAGATGCTCATCGAGCCGTGCTATATTGCATCTGATGAATAAAATGTACCCCAAATTTGAAAAAACATTGCTTTATTTTACCGATCTGTTTCATTTTCTTTGTGTGGCACAAATGTGTTCATGCTTTGCGGCAGCTGTCTGGCTCTGAGTGCTAGGATTCCGTCTACTTTGTATCATTTTGCCAGTTTGTGACACATTTTCTCATTTACAATATATCCCAAGTTTGAAACATGTTTTTTTTTATTCTTTTAATCTATTTCAGTTTCTTTCTCTGGCAGGACCTGCTCACGCTTTACAGCAGCTGCCTGGCTCTGAGTGCCATGAATCAGACTATTCTCTTGTATTTGGCCAATGTTCCTGTTCATGACATATTTTCCAGATAATTCTTAATACGTGACACATTATAGCGACACACATTATCCATCCTATCCTTTCATTTTTCTCATAAAACATCCGGATCTCTTGTTCTAGGAGTGATATGAAAAGCTATTTTAGGGCAAGATCTTCAGTCATCACTTGGTTGCACCTCGGGTGGTGTTTCTCCATAGTCAGTCGTCATGAGTCCCCCTCATTAGCAGACCGGGAAGTGATTGGACGGCTATAAATAGGGTCGCTTCCATTCCTGGATTTACGAAACAGTTTTCGGTTTATTTTTAATCTTCGGCTTGATGGTTTTTATTTAGGGGCTTAAACACAACTAAGAGAAGTAACATTATCCCGGTGGCTCACGTGAAGCTGGACGAGCTCGCAGCGAGCACCGGGCGCAGGAAGCCAAAAACAACACGGCAACTATGCGACTCTTTGAACAGGATACACCACATCCTGCATGGAGTGGGCAAAGGTTCCTGGTCTGCATTGCAAATTCAGCCCAACTGTTCTCAACTCCAGACATTTCTCCAGCCATGACCAGATTGGTGTCACTTCAAAACCTCATGAAAATGTGCAGGTGTCAGGTGTGGTGGTGGTGGAGGGGGAGGAAGGGGCTTCTTAATATTTAAGACCTTGCGGATTGCCAACATTTGCCTTGGTGAAACCTGGATTCGCTTCCAAAAAAAGTTTCCATTTGCGTTGGACTCTTACCAAGAAGATACTGTGATCCAAAGAATTCCAGAAGCCATTTACATGGGCTTGAGAATCCTCAGTAGTTACGCAGAGTTTATGTTCTTTAGGTTAAAAGGTAAGAAAATAGCATTATACAGGGGTCCGAAGGGTCTAGAAGCAAAAATAAGAAACGCTGTCTGTACTGTAACTGCTCCTGGGCCATCCCGCCAGACTGCGGGGCCAGCACGTCCACGTCCACGGTCTGTACTGTAACTGCTCCTGGGCCATCCCGCCAGACTGCGGGGCCAGCACGTCCACGTCCACGGTCTGTACTGTAACTGCTCCTGGGCCATCCTGCCAGACTGCGGGGCCAGCACGTCCACGTCCACGGTCTGTACTGTAACTGCTCCTGGGCCATCCTGCCAGACTGCAGGGCCAGCACGTCCACGTCCACGGTCTGTACTGTAACTGCTCCTGGGCCATCCTGCCAGACTGCAGGGCCAGCACGTCCACGTCCACGGTCTGTACTGTAACTGCTCCTTGCTCCTGGGCCATCCTGCCAGACTGCAGGGCCAGCACGTCCACGTCCACGGTCTGTACTGTAACTGCTCCTGGGCCATCCTGCCAGACTGCGGGGCCAGCACGTCCACGTCCACGGTCTGTACTGTAACTGCTCCTGGGCCATCCTGCCAGACTGCGGGGCCAGCACGTCCACGTGTCCAAAGACTTCAGGCACATTGAGGTTTCTTGCATTTTTTGCCACAAATCCCCCGGAAAATGGCTTTGTGCAATGATTCGCAGGAAGTGTAGAGACAAGGTCAGGTGTGTGCCGGTCCTGAAGCCGGAGGGCAGAGCGTGAACTGCATTTAGGAAGTCGGGGGTCTGAATTTACTTAGCGGATCTTGTCTGACCTGTATTTAGAAGATCTGGTTTGATGCTATGTGTAGACTTTTTGGGTTTGGTATAATATTGGGACTGTATGTGTTTAGAGGGGTCTGTAATTCCTGGGTCTGTATATGTTGGGGGGCTGGCAAGTTTTTGGAATAGTCCAGCTCTATGGTCTATGATCTGGGAGTATAGTACAGGGCAGTTGGCCATAGATATGCTTCATTTACTCAATTTTATGAAAACCTATTAACATGTTGGTAGGCAACGTGTGAGGAGCAGACAGAAACTCCATGCAGATCTTGTGTTCATACCCCGGGATTGCCTCGGTCATAGGAGGAACATGCGGGGGCT
Organism: Bufo bufo; assembly: GCF_905171765.1. Classification (NCBI taxonomy): domain Eukaryota; kingdom Metazoa; phylum Chordata; class Amphibia; order Anura; family Bufonidae; genus Bufo; species Bufo bufo. The sequence continues at coordinate 222,291,038 of NC_053397.1, forward strand.
GCATTAAGGGGGTGGCATACAATAAAAGACGGCTAAACCTGCAACCCATTGACAAGGATGGAACCTTCCTTCTAATTACATACAAGTTTCCCTGATGAAGGAGCCTCTGTGCGCTGAAAGCTTGCAAACTGAATAAAGGAATCACCGCTAGAATATTTTTTTGGTCCTTTTTAACTCAAAAGTATTTAACATCACTCATACAATTTCTTCAAAATGCACCTGATGTTTCACCCTATATAGGAGTCAGGATAGCATGTTTCTGACATAGAGCTCCAAATCCATGTAACCCACAGAGATAGATTATGGCTACCTGCAGTCGCCACTAGGGGGAGCCGAGTAGCACACTACAACTATATTATTGAGTCTATATGATTTGGCGTGCGTGAGCCTGTGGATCAGTCAGCAGATACGTTTTTTACACCCCAGGAAATATTCTGAAGCCATTTTGTAGAGCTGAATTTGCAACCTTTGGTCAGCCAAGAGATTGAGACATTTAAGTTGAATCCTGGATAAGGCTGCACTATCCTGTCGTGATAAATAGAGTTCAGAAGCCGCTCTATGAGCCGTGAGCAGATATCTGCTAAGTAAGGTCAAGTTCACACTTCAGTTATGTGATCAGTTATTTCTATCAGTTATTGGGAGCCAAAACCAGGTGCGGGTCAAAAACACAGAACAGGAGCAGATCTTTCAATTCTACCCGATCTCTGTGGAGGCTTCACAATAACGGATGGAAATAAGTGATCAAATAACTGAAGTGTGAACTCAGGCTAAGTAAAGCTCCCAATATGGCTGATCCTGTAATACTGTATTTCTCCTGTAGGGGGGATGTATGACCTGAAACAGTACATGTTTGTGAAGGTGGGAGGTATAGGACCTATAGCAATCCGCTGATCGATCACCCCTAGATCCACTACTATTAATCAACTCCTTTAATGTACAGATGTAGCAAATGTTAAGTTGATGTAACACATTACTGTACATACATAGTTGCAGCAAAAACCTAAACTTCCCACATTCACTGGATTTTGTTGAGTCAATTAAAACTTTGCTGCAACTGTGAATGTAACATGTTACGTGTCAAGTTAAAATGTGCTACATCTGTATCATGTGAGTCAATGCGAAGATAACAGCTCATTAGATGTTAGACAATTTAGGTTGGGTTCACATCATCATTTTTTTTCTGATCCGTCAGAAGAACAGAAAAATAAAGAGAAAAACGGATCCTGTGTTTTAAGCATCCGTTTTAGCCATTTCCGTCTGAGATCCGTTATTTTTGATGAAAAAAAAATTCCTTCAAGTCCTCAGCACACAAGACCTGCAGGCAGGACTTTATAAAATATCAGATCCCAGATGGAAATGGCTAAATGGACATAACTGAGCATAAGGGACGCTTAAAATACAGGATCTGTTTTCTTCTTTATTCTCCTGTTCTTCTGACTAATCAGAAGGACGGAAAAATAACGGACAAATAACGGTGATGTGAACCCGGCCTTAGTCGTCGTCTTCACACCACCTCATGGCTGCAGCGCCTAACATTCATATTTTGTGCAAAAAGTCTAGTGAACGCTGTTGCTGATTTGATACATTTGAAGACCCTTTTCAAAATTGTCACAAAAAAAGCAAAAGTGTCTAAAAATGTAACAGATTTGGCGTGCGCCATGTACTGCACTTAGCAGCAGATTTCTTGTTAATTCCCTTGTTTGGTAGAAATTCCCATTTTTTGCACTGCAGATAGTCCCTTGTTACATTCATCATCATTTCGTCTCCTTGTCATCATTTAAGTTGATGTGATTTTAATCCACAATGTTTGTATTAACTTGCACGTAAGGCTGGAAGCAAAGAGCGCGGCGAGCGAGGCAGGACCCCATCAGGTCAAAGAGAAGTGCGCAAAGGCCAAACCAAGTGTCAGCTGGTGGCCAGGTTACTCGGAGCCTCCATTCCCGGAGGTGCTACCAGAGGGTCAGGGTCTCACGTGTTTGGACTTTTGCCACATCTCACGGATGACTCTTTAGTCCTATAATTCTTTCTGGACCTCGTCTCGTCTCTGTTACGCTGAACCCTTGAAGACCTCCTGATCGTTTCCTGAAGGACCTTCCCGTTATGAGCGTGGACCTGCTCCTAGTCAGCGCTCCAGCTATTTCTAGGAATTTCTGCTAAGTATTTTTTAATGATTTCTAATGACATCACCGACATTAGCGAGCAAAACAATTGTCAGCGTGAAGATTACGAAATATCACTGCGGGGAGCGCGCTCTGTTTTCACTAGTTTATCAGCGATCTGCATCCGCATTCCCTCCCGATCCTAATTCCAGTTCATTTTTCACACACTCGGGATGACATGTGCCCCTCGTAGACCCTCATGGACCTGCACCGAGGGAAATTACTAGCAGGCCGGGATGTGAGTGAAATAACCAAGGAGATGGATGCGGATCGAGCGAGGGCCAATTATACTGCAGCGACTGTAATAACCATTAGGGTAAATAGCACGACTTCACCGCAGACATCAGCACCTGCTTCTGCACTCATCTGGTAACTACACCACCCATCCTCCACAGCTAAACCAGGAGTCCACGTGCCCCCCTCACCACACTCAATGATCAGGCAGAGTGCTTCTGAATTGCTCTGCCCAAACCTTAACAGAGCACATGGTGACATGGTACAGTTACATCTGCTTCATCCTCTTTATTCCCTCTCATTGGCCTTATCTGAACCCCTTCATTGCCCAAGACCACCAGGGATACTGCCATTAAACCTCTCACTGCCCTAGACTACCAGGTATACTGAGATTAACCCCTTTCCTGCAATATACTGCCAGGGATTCTTGTATTTTCCCGTTCACTGCACTAGATCTCCAGGGACGTTGACAATTACGTTGTTGCTGCCATAGACCGCCAGGTATACAGACAATTATCATTCTGTTTAAGAATTTTCAGTTACTTTTCATGTCATTGTCTTTTTTTAAAATCTTAAAATGTTGCAGTTTTTGCCTCATAATCAGCTGACGCTTTCTGTTCTGTAGTGATCACTTTTCTGCAGTCCTCTCATTATCATCAGAGGCTAGATTACATTGAGAGATAACACCTACGTGTACAGTTGTGGCCAAAAGTTTTGAGAATTACATAAATATTGGAAATTGGAAAAGTTGCTGCTTAAATTTTTATAATAGCAATTTGCATATACTCCAGAATGTTATGAAGAGTGATCAGATGAATTGCATAGTCCTTCTTTGCCATGAAAATTAACTTAATCCCAAAAAAACCTTTCCACTGCATTTCATTGCTGTCATTTAAGGACCTGCTGAGATCATTTCAGTAATCGTCTTGTTAACTCAGGTGAGAATGTTGACGAGCACAAGGCTGGAGATCATTATGTCAGGCTGATTGGGTTAAAATGGCAGACTTGACATGTTAAAAGGAGGGTGATGCTTGAAATCATTGTTCTTCCATTGTTAACCATGGTGACCTGCAAAGAAACGCGTGCAGCCATCATTGCGTTGCATAAAAATGGCTTCACAGGCAAGGATATTGTGGCTACTAAGATTGCACCTCAATCAACAATTTATAGGATCATCAAGAACTTCAAGGAAAGAGGTTCAATTCTTGTTAAGAAGGCTTCAGGGCGTCCAAGAAAGTCCAGCAAGCGCCAGGATCGTCTCCTAAAGAGGATTCAGCTGCGGGATCGGAGTGCCACCAGTGCAGAGCTTGCTCAGGAATGGCAGCAGGCAGGTGTGAGCGCATCTGCACGCACAGTGAGGCCAAGACTTCTGGAAGATGGCCTGGTGTCAAGAAGGGCAGCAAAGAAGCCACTTCTCTCCAAAAAAACATCAGGGGCAGATTGATCTTCTGCAGAAAGTATGGTGAATGGACTGCTGAGGACTGGGGCAAAGTCATATTCTCCGATGAAGCCTCTTTCCGATTGTTTGGGGCATCTGGACAAAGGCTTGTCCGGAGAAGAAAAGGTGAGCGCTACCATCAGTCCTGTGTCATGCCAACAGTAAAGCATCCTGAGACCATTCATGTGTGGGGTTGCTTCTCATCCAAGGGAGTGGGCTCACTCACAATTTTGCCCAAAAACACAGCCATGAATAAAGAATGGCACCAAAACACCCTCCAACAGCAACTTCTTCCAACAATCCAACAACAGTTTGGTGAAGAACAATGCATTTTCCAGCACGATGGAGCACCGTGCCATAAGGCAAAAGTGATAACTAAGGCTACTTTCACACTTGCGTTGTTCTTTTCCGGCATAGAGTTCCGTCACAGGGGCTCTATACCGGAAAAGAACTGATCAGGTATGTCCCCATGCATTCTGAATGGAGAGTAATCCGTTCAGTTTGCATCAGGATGTCTTCAGTTCAGTCGTTTTGACTGATCAGGCAAAAGAGAAAACCGTAGCATGCTACGGTTTTATCTCCGGCTAAAAAAACTGAAGACTTGCCTGAATGCCGGATCAGGCATTTTTTCCCATAGGAATGTATTAGTGCCGGATCCGTCCTTCCGGTATGCGCATGCGCAGACTGAAAAAACGGTGAAAAAATAAATGCCGGATCCGTTTTTGCCGGATGACACCGGAAAGACGGATCCGGCATTTCAATGCATTTTTTCGACTGATCAGGCATTTTTAAGACTGATCAGGATCCTGATCAGTCTTACTAATGCCATCAGTTAGCATACATTTTGCCTGATCCGGCAGGCAGTTCCGGCGACGGAACTGCTTGCCGGATCTCTCTGCCGCAAGTGTGAAAGTAGCCTAAGTGGCTCGGGGACCAAAACGTTGACATTTTGGGTCCATGGCCTGGAAACTCCCCAGATCTTAATCCCATTGAGAACTCGTGGTCAAGCCTCAAGAGGTGGGTGGACAAACAAAAACCCACTAATTCTGACAAACTCCAAGAAGTGATGATGAAAGAATGGGTTGCTATCAGTCAGGAATTGGCCCAGAAGTTGATGGAGAGCATGCCCAGTCGGATTGCAGAGGTCCTGAAAAAGAAGGGCCAACACTGCAAATACTGACTCTTTGCATAAATGTCATGTAATTGTCGATAAAAGCCTTTGAAACGTATGAAGTGCGTGTAATTATATTTCACTACATCACAGAAACAACTGAAACAAAGATCTAAAAGCAGTTTAGCAGAAAACTTTGTGAAAACTAATATTTGTGTCATTCTCAAAACTTTTGGCCACGACTGTACAGGTTCCCATGGTCCACGCGGCTGCTGTAATGCAAATTTCTAAAAGCCCTTAATAGAAGCTGTAGAAAGATTATTACCATCCACATAACCATGAGCAGAAACTAGAATAAAAAAAAATCTACATTTCCTGAAGGATCTGTTTTTCGTATATAAGTCTACTCTTTGACAAGATGAATCAGGTGACGATTGCGCCTCATTGAGAAGCCTCCAGATAAGGTCTCCATACACTTTCTCTGGATCTGACCCATTACTGTCCTATGCAAACTCTGTCAGGCTGTGAAATATGCGCGGATGGTTAAATATCTCTTGACTTTTCCATCCCCGGTGGAAAGATCCATCAGGCGCTGATTCATTAACTGATGGAACCTGCGATGTCACTGCCGGCCACGGGTTCTGTTATTACTAAACCTTTGTGATATGTAAGCATTGATGAAAAAAGATCTAGACGTTGTAGGAAACGGGAGGAGGGGGGGGGGGGGGGTCCCGTTCAAAAATTTAGTTACGCCACTGGCCTGTTCGTAGGATTGGCCACCAATATCTGATCATTGGGGTACGACACCTGCATCCCCCTGAATGAAAGCACCATGGCACTCGCCTCAATGTTTACCAGGCATGGCGCCCTGCATTTGGCTGTGGCAGTGCAAGTCCCATTAAATTGAATAGGAGTGAGCTGCAGTACCAGATACAGCCACAACTAAATGCATGGCGCTGTGTCTAGTAGGCAAGAAGCAAAGCCGCTGCCCCTTCATTCAGCTGATGGCCGGGGGCGCAGGGAGTTGGACCTTTACTGACCAGATATTGATAAGAATTGGCCACCACTAATATACACAGTAGTCCCATTATTCTGACACTTTCTACTTTCTCCAGTGAAGGAAGTCACGGTGACGCCCCTATCCATTCTACTCCACTTGCCGAGGACTTTTATGTGTCCAATATTTTTGTATTGCTGGAGAACACGGAAAGTGAAAGCCCTCAGAGATGAATCCTGTAGAAGACATTGCCTTCTGTCAGCTGAGCGTGTAGGCAAAACTTGAAAAGCCCCCTGGGGTTGAAGGCCAGCGGGCCATCGGCTTAAATGGAACCCAGAATACAGAATCCTGATTGTGCATTTTCTTTCAAGCCTCATTTTGCCTGCTGAACCTGGAGGAGCCTCATCAGAGGTCGGGAGGTCACGGCAGGGTTATTAGACTTGGAGATTTTGTTTTTCTGGAGTAGAATTTCTCTTCTCATCATGAGCAGCTTTAAAATTTAAGATTTGCTCTTGAGATTGGAGTGTAGGTGTGTGGAGGTCTGTCTCTTGTAGAACAAGCAGGACAACGGTGTGGATGGCTGAAGGTGGAGATAGGTCAGCAGAGGTCAAGGGCCAACTGCGCAACATGCTGTAAAGATCAGAGCAGGAGAAGACCTTCCATGTCAGCAGGAGGTGGTGCAACCCAAACTGGGGAAAGTCCTCTACAGGTCAGGCTGGAGGTTCATGAACGGGTCAAGGGTAATAGTCAAGACACTGATGAGAAGGACACATGACGGCCCTTCTTTAGGCCTTCTGTTTGATAGAAACCAAAGTGGCACAAGGATCTATCCGCAATCTTGGAGGTTGTCTACTTTTTATAATCCAATTTTGTTAGATGGATCCCCTGAAGTAAACTGATCACAGTGCATTTGTCACTCCTGTGACAGGTCTTAGAAGGTCTGAAAGATTCTCTGCACATTAGTGATCTAACAGCCTCTTTTGGCTTCACTTTGTGTGTTGCTGGTATGTCCACACCTCCTGTTCAGGTGTGGATCATGTGACCTTTACCTCTCCCTATTTAGTCTGACTTTACCCATCACTCCTTGCTCTGGATAGCTTCATTTGGTTTTGGAAGAACTGGAGTGTGGTTCGTGTTGAAGTCCTGTTCATCCATCATCATCATCAGAAGTTAAGTGTTCCGCTTGTTGTGTTTTGTATTCCCCCTCCTGGTTGTTTACTAGGCCTCATCGAGACACTGGCTCCTTCACCACGGAAGGAACGGGTTGTCTCTGCCCTGTCATTACCTTTAGGGCATCTGAGGGTCACCAGGGTTTTCTAGGTTGCTGTGTATGGGCATCTCTACCATCGAGAGGTGCCCATACGGACAGGAGTTAGGTCCAGGAGCAGGGTTTTATAGGTGGTGACCCTTTTCCTTCCCTAGCTGTGAGGCCTAGTGTCTTTCCCCTTCCTTCTTGTTGTCTTTTGGTGCTCTCCCCTATTATATCCGTGACAGCATTCTGCTACTAGGACCTCCAGCAATCATCTGTAATCTGCAGGGAAACCAAGCAGCAAGTGCTCAAATGCCCCACAGCTCCCCCACAGGGGAAATGAGGCATTACATGGTGTATATTGAATATAATTTCCTGGGTCGTCCAGAGAGAGATGCTTTCTTCCACCATTCTCAGCCATGGTGGGAGTCTCAAGGGGTTGGGAGGTCTGATATTGGTGCTGAATTATCCAATTGTCAAAAGAGGGTCTTCTATATAAATATGGATCACATAACAGGGCTCTCCGATATCAAAATCTATTCTCTGCCATCTGCGGCCCATCGTGGAGAGGTACAGCTCATTACATCTCATCCTTCTCTATAGATGAACTTATGGAAACCTGTACCTATCCTCCAGTCATGACAGCAAATTCCACTTGTAAGAGCAGCATTCAATCCTCCAGAGCTGCGGTTCCTACTGTAAGCAGGGTCAGGGAATACCAACCAGAGTCAGCTATTCTTCAGGTAGAAAACCAGATCTTCTGGTCACCTAGTCACCCTCCCGCATGTAACATAACATTGGTACCTGTAATACATAAAGTGAAACTTCATTACAGAAAAGCATTTATACGTTTTTGCCCACTTACTGAAGTTTCGTGCCAAAAGCAGAGAGGAACAAAAAACACAAAAATATGAGAATATCAGTATAATTCTCCACGGGCGGGCGGATTCTAACAACGGCTTTTGGTTTCCACTATCCAATAACATTTATGAACGTGCAGTAAATCATAGGAGTTTGCGGCACCTTGAAAAATAACCTCGCTGTGCCAACGTGCCAGGAAAACATCCATAATCACCGGCTTCGAGGGAACGTTTTCGCCTCATTCCAGGGCTGTTCTTCTGGAGGAAGGAAATATTATGTACATTTATTTTTTTGAAGGATAATTTTAATTGTCACGCTCAATGTGCAAGTCATTAAATCCCCAGCAGAGGCACCACATGGGTTAACCCTCGCCTGCGATCTCCCCAGGACGCTCGGTGTTTAGATGTACTAGTGATATAGCAATGTATACATTCCCAGTTCCAGGAATCGGCTCCGTGTGAGGTCATGTGTTTTTCAGCTGAAATACTTTCGTGATACTCAGGTCTATTTCATCGCCGGACTCATTGTTCTGTCCAGTGTTTGGTTTGGACTCTGAAGGTCGAATTCTGGAGTTTGACAATAATTTATGTAAATGAGGGTTAATCAGCGAGTATTTGTTCTATAACTTCACGATAATCTTTGTGGTTCAATTCTTCGCCATTTTCAAGTTAAGTGTTTGCTGTCAGTGAATGAGAAGACTGTTTCTATTCAGAGACAGTAAACCTGTTCATAGTCAGTCCTGCTCTCATCTGAGAAGTGGAAACAATGTATCCAGTCCAGACAATGCTCTGTGAGCTCAACACATCTGCAGCAGAAGCTATACTTACATTGTAGCAAACTAGCAGAGATATCAGTCTGGAGCAGGGGCGGACATACCGCCTGTGCAGCCGGTTCGACTGCACAGGGGTCCAGTGCGGTAGGGGGGCCGTGAGAGGCTCCGTGGCAGGGAGAGATGAGCGCTTCCATTGTGGAAGCGTTCATCTCTATATTCATCTGTATCGCCGTCCTCAGGACAGCGATACAGATGGATGCTGCAGCGGGGCAGGAGAGAGGTGTTTCCCTTACCCATTCCTCTAATAGGCTGCAGGTGCTAGGTCTGCAGCCTATCAGAGGCCGGTGCAGGCGGCGCAATGACATCATCGCGCTGCCTGAGCCGTACAGCGCGGGACACAGGCCGGAAGAGGCCTTCCCCGCTTCACTGGGAGTGTCATGGAGGCAAGTATGTGAGTTAATCATATATTTTTTTAACACTATGCTGTTGCCCAGAATGGGGAAGGGGGTAGGGGAGAACTATGGGGGCATCTACTAGGGGGCATTATACTGGCACACATGGTGGGAGAGGAGCACTATAGGGACATCTACTAGGGGCCTTATACTGGCACACATGGGGGGAGAGGAGCACTATGGGGACATCTACTAGGGGGCATTATACTGGCACACATGGGGGGAGAGGAGCACTATGGGGGGCATCTACTAGGGGCTTTATACTGGCACACATGGGGGAGAGGAGCACTATGGAGGCATCTACTAGGACGCTTTATACTGGCACACATGGGGGAGAGGAGCACTATGGGGGTATCTACTAGGGGCTTTATACTGGCACACATGGGGGAGAGGAGCACTATGGAGGCATCTACTGGGGGCTTTATACTGGCACACATGGGGGAGAGGAGCACTATGGGGACATCTAACAGGTGGCATTATACTGGCACACATGAGGGGAGAGGAGCATTATGGAGGAATCTACTAGGGGGGCATTATTTACTGGCACAGATGGGAGGTAGTACTATGGGGGCATCTACCATGGGGCATTATTTACTAGCACACATGGGAGGGAGGAGCACTATGGGGGCATCTACTAGGGGCGTTATTTACTGGCACACATAAGGGAGAGGAGCACTATGGGGGCATCTACTGGGAACCCTATATATTGTCATTATATGCTGTCACACATGGGAGGCACTTTTGAGAAGTGGGGGAGAGGAGCACTATGGGGGCATCTGCTGGGGGGCATTATATAGGGGCATTTTATACTGGCACAAACTATATGTTCAATATGGGGGTGAGGATGAGTACCATAGTGGCATTTTATACTGGCATATATAATATGGGCACTATGGGGAAGGGGGAGATGAACATTATTGGGGCATCCACTTGGCACACTCTATAGGGGCATTTTATACTGGCACATTATGTCAGGCACCATGGAACGCGGGGAGGAGCACTATGGGGGCATCTACTGGGGGCACTATGTAGGAGTATTTTATACTGGTGCAAAATTATGGGGCACTATGGGGACATTAGCTCAACTGGGGGCACTAAGAGGTTTTTTTGGGGCACACAGTAGGGGGCATTGGCACACATTATGAGGGCACTATAGGGACATTGGCTCTACTAGAGGCACTAAGAGGAGGTATTTTTTTACTGCCACACAACAGGGCATTTATTTATATTTTTTTGTATCATTATTTTGGGTAAGTAACTGGCTCAGTAATAGAAAACAGAGGGTGGTTATCAACGGTACACACTCAGATTGGGTCACTGTCACTAGCTGAGTACCTCAGGGGTCAGTACTGGGCCCTATTCTCTTTAATATATTTATTAATGATCTTGTAGAAGGCTTGAACAGTAGAATATACATTTTTGCAGATGACACTAAACTGTGTAAAGTAATTGACACGGAAGAGGACAGTATACTGTATATATATATATACTACAGAGGACAGTATACTGTATATATACAGTACAGACCACAAGTTTGGACACACCTTCTCATTCAAAGAGTTTTGAAGGCATCAAAACTATGAATTAACACATGTGGAATTATATACATAACAAACAAGTGTAAAACAACTGAAAATATGTCATATTCTAGGTTCTTCAAAGTAGCCACCTTTTGCTTTGATTACTGCTTTGCACACTCTTGGCATTCTCTTGATGAGCTTCAAGAGGTAGTCCCCTGAAATGGTCTTCCAACAGTCTTGAAGGAGTTCCCAGAGATGCTTAGCACTTGTTGGCCCTTTTGCCTTCACTCTGCGGTCCAGCTCACCCCAAACCATCTCGATTGGGTTCAGGTCCGGTGACTTTGGAGGCCAGGTCATCTGGCGCAGCACCCCATCACTCTCCTTCATGGTCAAATAGCCCTTACTTTCAAAGTTTTCCCAATTTTTCGGCTGACTGACTGACCTTCATTTCTTAAAGTAATGATGGCCACTCGTTTTTCTTTACTTAGCTGCTTTTTTCTTGCCATAATACAAATTCTAACAGTCTATTCAGTAGAACTATCAGCTGTGTATCCACCTGACTTCTCCTCAACGCAACTGATGGTCCCAACCCCATTTATAAGGCAAGAAATCTCACTTATTAGACCCGACAGGGCACACCTGTGAAGTGAAAACCATTTCAGGGGGCTACCTCTTGAAGCTCATCAAGAGAATGCCAAGAGTGTGCAAAGCAGTAATCAAAGCAAAAGGTGGCTACTTTGAAGAACCTAGAATATGACATATTTTCAGTTGTTTCACACTTGTTTGTTATGTATATAATTCCACATGTGTTAATTCATAGTTTTGATGCCTTCGGTGTGAATCTACAATTTTCATAGTCATGAAAATAAAGAAAACTCTTTGAATGAGAAGGTGTGTCCAAACTTTTGGTCTGTACTGTTTATACTACAGAGGACAGTATACTGTGTATATATATATATATACACTCACCTAAAGAATTATTAGGAACACCATACTAATACGGTGTTGGACCCCCTTTTGCCTTCAGAACTGCCTTAATTCTACGTGGCATTGATTCCACAAGGTGCTGATAGCATTCTTTAGAAATGTTGGCCCATATTGATAGGATAGCATCTTGCAGTTGATGGAGATTTGAGGGATGCACATCCAGGGCACGAAGCTCCCGTTCCACCACATCCCAAAGATGCTCTATTGGGTTGAGATCTGGTGACTGTGGGGGCCATTTTAGTACAGTAAACTCATTGTCATGTTCAAGAAACCAATTTGAAATGATTGGAGCTTTGTGACATGGTGCATTATCCTGCTGGAAGTAGCCATCAGAGGATGGATACATGTTCTCATTCTGTTTACGCCAAATTCGGACTCTACCATTTGAATGTCTCAACAGAAATCGAGACTCATCAGACTAGGCAACCTTTTTCCAGTCTTCAACAGTCTAATTTTGGTGAGCTCGTGCAAATTGTAGCCTCTTTTTCCTATTTGTAGTGGAGATGAGAGGTACCCGGTGGGGTCTTCTGCTGTTGTAGCCCATCCGCCTCAAGGTTGTGCGTGTTGTGGCTTCACAAATGCTTTGCTGCATACCTCGGTTGTAACGAGTGGTTATTTCAGTCAACGTTGCTCTTCTATCAGCTTGAATCAGTCGGCCCATTCTCCTCTGACCTCTAGCATCCACAAGGCATTTTCGCCCACAGGACTGCCGCATACTGGATGTTTTTCCCTTTTCACACCATTCTTTGTAAACCCTAGAAATGGTTGTGCGTGAAAATCCCAGTAACTGAGCAGATTGTGAAATACTCAGACCGGCCCGTCTGGCACCAACAACCACGCCACGCTCAAAATTGCTTAAATCACCTTTCTTTCCCATTCTGACATTCAGTTTGGAGTTCAGGAGATTGTCTTGACCAGGAGCACCCCCTAAATGCATTGAAGAAACTGCCATGTGATTGGTTGACTAGATAATTGCATTAATGAGAAATAGAACAGGTGTTCCTAATAATTCTTTAGGTGAGTGTATATATATATATATACTACAGAGGACAGTATACTGTGTATATATATATATATATATACTACAGAGGACAGAATAATGTATATCTATATACTACAGAGGACAGTATACTGTATATATACTACAGAGGACAGTATACTGTATATATACTATAGAGGAAAGTATACTGTATATATACTATAGAGGACAGTATGCTGCTACAGAGGGATCTGGATAGATTGGAGGCTTGGGCAGAGAAGTGGCAGAGGAGGTTTAACACTGACAAATGTAAAGTTATGCACATGGGAAGGAATAATGCAAGTCACCCGTACATACTAAATAGTAAAACACTCGGTAACACTGACATGGAAAAGGACCCAGGAATTTTAATAAACAACAAATTAAGCAGTAAAAAACTGTGTCAGGCAGCTGCTGCCAAGGCCAATAAGATAATGGGTTACATCAAAAGGGGCATAGCTGCCCGTGATGAGAACATAGTCCTACCACTTTACAAATCATTAGTCAGACCACACATGGAGGACTGTGTACAGTTCTGGGCTCCTGTGAACAAGGCAGACATAGCAGAGCTGGAGAGGGTCCAGAGGAGGGCAACTAAAGTAATAACTGGAATTAGGGAACTACAGTACCCTGAAAGATTATCAGAAAAAAGACGACTGAGGGGAGATCTAATTACTATGTATAAATACATCAGGGGTCAGTACAGAGATCTCTCCCATCATCTATTTATCCCCAGAACTGTGACTGTGACGAGGGGACATCCTCTGCGTCTGGAGGAAAGAAGGTTTGTACACAAACATAGAAAAGGATTCTTTACGGTAAGAGCAGTGAGACTATGGAGCTCTCTGCCTGAGGAGGTGGTGATGGTGAGTACAATAAAGGAATTCAAGAGGGGCCTGGATGTATTTCTGGAGTGTAATAATATTACAGGCTATAGCTACTAGAGAGGGGTCGTTGATCCAGGGAGTTATTCTGATGCCTGATTGGAGTCGGGAAGGAATTTTTTTCCCCCTTAAGTCGGGAAAATTGGCTTCTACTTCACAGTTTTTTTTTTTGCCTTCCTCTGGATCAACTTGCAGGATGACAGGCCAAACTGGATGGACAAATGTATTTTATCAGCCTTATACAGTCAGGTCCATAAATATTGGGACATTGACACAATTCTAAAATGTTTTGCTCTAAACACTACCACAATGGATTTGAAATGAAACGAACAAGATGTGCTTTAACTGCAGACGGTCAACTTTAATTTGAGGGTATTTACATCCAAATCAGGTGAACGGTGCAGGAATTACAACAGTTTGCATATGTGCCTCCCACTTGTTAAGGAACCAAAAGTAATGGGACAATTGTCTTCTCGGCTGTCCCATGGCCAGGTGTGTGTTATTTCCTTATTATCCCAATTACAATGAGCAGATAAAAGGTCAGAGATCATTTCCAGTCTGCTATTTGCATTTGGAATCTGTTGCTGTCAACTCTCAAGATGAGATCCAAAGAGCTGTCACTATCAGTGAAGCAAGCCATCATTAGGCTGAAAAAAACACAGCAAACCCATCGGAGAAATAGCAAAAACATCAGGCGCGGCCAAAACAACTGTTTGGAACATTCTTAAAAAGAAGGAACGCACTGGTGAACTCAGCAACACCAAAAGACCCGGAAGACCACGGAAAACAACTGTGGTGGATGACCGAAGAATTCTTTCCCTGGTGAAGAAAACCCCCTTCACAACAGTTGGCCAGATCAAGAACACTCTCCAGGAGGTAGGTGTATGTGTGTCAAAGTCAACAATCAAGGGAAGACTTCACCAGAGTGAATACAGAGGGTTCACCACAAGATGTAAACCATTGGTGAGCCTCAAAAACAGGAAGGCCAGATTAGAGTTTGCCAAACGACATCTAAAAAAGCCTTCACAGTTCTGGAACAACATCCTATGGACAGATGAGACCAAGATCAACTGGTACCAGAGTGATGGGAAGAGAAGAGTATGGAGAAGGAAAGGAGCTGCTCATGATCCTAAGCATACCACCTCATCAGTGAAGCATGGTGGTGGTAGTGTCATGGCGTGGGCATGTATGGCTGCCAATGGAACTGCTTCTCTTGTATTTATTGATGATGTGACTGCTGACAGAAGCAGCAGGATGAATTCTGAAGTGTTTCGGGCAATATTATCTGCTCATATTCAACCAAATACTTCAGAACTCATTGGACGGCGCTTCACAGTGCAGATGGACAATGACCCAAAGCATACTGCAAAGGCAACCAAAGAGTTTTTTAAGGGATAGAAGTGGAATGTTACGCAAAGGCCAAGTCAATCCCCGGACCTGAATCCGATTGAGCATTTCACTTGCTGAAGACAAAACTGAAGGGAAAATGCCCCAAGAACAAGCAGGAACTGAAGACAGTTGCAGTAGAGGCCTGGCAGAGCATCACCAGGGATGAAACCCAGCGTCTGGTGATGTCTATGCGTTCCAGACTTCAGGCTGTAATTGACTGCAAAGGATTTGCAACCAAGTATTAAAAAGTGAAAGTTTGATTTATGATTATTATTCTGTCCCATTACTTTTGATCCCTTAACAAGTAGGAGGCACATATGCAAACTGCTGTAATTCCTGCACCGTTCACCTGATTTGGATGTAAATACCTCAAATTACAGCTGACAGTCTGCTGGTAAAGCACATCTTGTCCGTTTCATTTCAAATCCATTGTGGTGATGTATAGAGCCAAAAATGTTACAATTGTGTCGATGTCCCAATATTTATGGACCTGACTGTATAATATGTTACTATGTTACTATTATATTTATTAGTGTCAGGGTCACTATTTGCTGGGCGCAGTTATTTTTTAGGGCACTGTGTGCCAATAATTATTAAAGGGGCACTATCTGGTGCTAGTATTTGCAGGGGGTTTGTCTGTTTGTGCAGCATAGTATTGGGGAGCACAGCGGCACAGGATGGGATGTTCAGAAGGTTGGAGGATGTTGGAAAAGTAGGAAACTAAGATGTCTGTCTGTCAAACTCTGCAGAGAGAAGAGACGGCTGAAAGGAATCATCATGGTGGTCTGGTCTGGTCTGAAAGGAGAAGATGAGGAAAGAGAAGATCTAAGAAGACGTCACTGGATGTACGAGGTATGGGGCGCTGTATTAGGCTACTTTCACATCTGCGTTAGTGATTCTGGCAGGCTGTTCCAGCTGGAATTCACTGGATCCGGCACTGCTGGATGCAGACAGAATACCCGCCGGCCCCATTAACTATAATGGGGTACGGTAGAGATCCGGCCACAATCCGGCAAATATGCAGAGAATCAGCGGGACATAAACCGCTGCATCCGGACGGATTGTAGTGCCGCGGGTGTGAAAGTAGCCTTACCCTGTATGTTTTGTATTGCTGTATGTAATATTAGGAGGGAATAGGTTAGGTTGAGAATGGCATTGGGGGTGGAGGGGCCCAGGCATATTCTTTGCACAGGGGCCCTCTGCTGTCTGTGTCCGCCCCTGGTCTGGAGTCCAGGCTGTTTGCACTGGATACAATTGTATCTAATGCCCAGCAGGACTAGCTGTGCACAGGTTTACTTCCACTGAATGGGAACAGGAGAGTTCTCATTCACTGACAGCAAGCAGACATCTTGGAAGATGGTGAAAAACTGAAACATAATGTCTATTAGAAAGTTGTAGAACTTTTGAAAGCCTATAATGTACATAAAGCCTATATTGTACATATACTTAGGGAATGATTTTAACCTTTAAAGGGTTCATGCCCAGCTTAACCCCTTCATGAGATCCACCATACATGTACGGTGGATGTCGGCAGAGTGGAGCGGGTGCCATAGCCAGATCGTTTCTGTTTAAAACAGTTAATCCCTCAGATGCCATGGTCACTTGGGACCCACAGCATCAGAGGAGGCCTGAATGGCTTCCCTATGCTGAGATTGGGGAAGCCGTCCATTGGTGGTTATAGGCTGGAGCCTGCTGGAGGATACCAGGCCTATCACAGGTATATTCTCATGGACGCCTGCAGGTGGCAGTGTTCGATAGGAATATACTGAATGTCCCATACACTATTGTATCAAATCACAGTAGTATACAGGAGAAGCGATCTAAAGATTGCATGTTTAGGTCCACACGGGGGGGGGGGGGGATTTAAAAAAGGGGGGGGAGTTTAAAAAAAAAAAAAATATATATATATATATATATATATATATACAGTACAGACCAAAAGTTTGGACACACCTTCTCATTCAAAGAGTTTTCTTTATTTTCATGACTATGAAGGCATCAAAACTATGAATTAACACATGTGGAATTATATACATAACAAACAAGTGTGAAACAACTGAAAATATGTCATATTCTAGGTTCTTCAAAGTAGCCACCTTTTGCTTGGATTACTGCTTTGCACACTCTTGGCATTCTCTTGATGAGCTTCAAGAGGTAGTCCCCTGAAATGGTCTTCCAACAGTCTTGAAGGAGTTCCCAGAGATGCTTAGCACTTGTTGGCCCTTTTGCCTTCACTCTGCGGTCCAGCTCACCCCAAACCATCTCGATTGGGTTCAGGTCCGGTGACTGTGGAGGCCAGGTCATCTGGCGCAGCACCCCATCACTCTCCTTCATGGTCAAATAGCCCTTACTTTCAAAGTTTTCCCAATTTTTCGGCTGACTGACTGACCTTCATTTCTTAAAGTAATGATGGCCACTCGTTTTTCTTTACTTAGCTGCTTTTTTCTTGCCATAATACAAATTCTTACAGTCTATTCAGTAGGACTATCAGCTGTGTATCCACCTGACTTCTCATCAACGCAACTGATGGTCCCAACCCCATTTATAAGGCAAGAAATCCCACTTATTAAACCTGACAGGGCACACCTGTGAAGTGAAAACCATTTCAGGGGACTACCTCTTGAAGCTCATCAAGAGAATGCCAAGAGTGTGCAAAGCAGTAATCAAAACAAAAGGTGGCTACTTTGAAGAACCTAGAATATGACATATTTTCAGTTGTTTCACACTTGTTTGCTATGTATATAATTCCACATGTGTTCATTCATAGTTTTGATGCCTTCAGTGTGAATCTACAATTTTCATAGTCATGAAAATAAAGAAAACTCTTTGAATGAGAAGGTGTGTCCAAACTTTTGGTCTGTACTGTATATATAGAAAAATTAAAATCACTCCCACTTTCACCATAATAAAAATATACAATAATAAAAATAAAGATCATTTGCACCGCCACATCCCAAAACGCCCAAAGTAATAACATATTACACATTGATCCCACATGGTGAAAAAAATCACAATGGCCGATTTGCCCTCTTTTCGTGACTTTGCCTCCCCAAAGAATTGAAACCCTCACACAGCTCCATAGACACAAATATAAAAAAGTTATGGGGGGTCAGAATATGGGGATGAAAAGTGAAATGACAAAATACTTTTTTTATAAAGTTTTTATTTACTGCCCATGCAGCATGCTCTCCATTTATCGCCATGGGAGTTCCGAAAATAGCCAGACACTTCGCTCTGATCACTTCAGGTGTCCTGTTCTGGAGATAGCAGCAGGTCCCAGATGTGAAACCCGCACCTATCCAACATTGATGGGACATCCTAGTGACATGCCATCAATGCCCCAGGTGGGAATACCTCTTTAAGACCACCGGAATTTTGTCCTTTTTACATTACTGCTTTCAAAGTGCTATAACTTTTATAATTTTTCTTAACTAAACCACAGATCTCTGCCCCCGTCCACATCAGTCACAGGGGCGTATACCAGAAACCGCTCTGCGGCCGCTCAGCTCCTGTGGTTTCATATCTGATGAGTGGACGTGGCGCCGATTATCTGATTGTACGCCACACAGGACCCGGTTCTGGATATCTGATCCTCTGCACCCAAAATACAGAGACATGGCAACAATGTATCTTCCCCGAGGTCAGTGATAGCGGGTCAGTCTGTGCGCCCACCAGAGGTTCTGCTAATGAGGCCGCTGACCTGAGAGCCGATAGTCTTGTTACAGTGTATCAGTGTAGGTACCAGCTATCAGACCAGGACAGGAGCTTTATTAGCTCTCATAGTTTTGTCTAAACTGATACATTGTAACAAACCTGTCAGCTATGCATTTAAGACTTTTTACATTTCCTCCACGCAATGATCAATGATTCCAGCTTAGCTACATTGTGTATTGGAATCTACGGTGGTCGGTGCCTCATCAGGAGCTCATGTTGCTTGTCACTCCATCCTCAATGCTTTACACTGCAACTCCTTGCTATCAGGGCACAACTATGATTAGGAACTCTATCTTATCTGTATTGTTTAAGGGTGTCTGAAATCCACCTCCTTTTTTATCAAGGGCTCAGGCTCTGCCTTTCCACTATGCTTTACACTGCAGCCCAGCTTGTTGGCATTGTCCGCAGGGAATCATGGCAGGTTGTCTGTAGAGTGGCTCCAGCTTGTTCAGTCCATCTGTGGCCATTGTCAGGTGGGTCGGACCCTGGCAGCCCCGTTTTAATTATGTCCCAGACCCCACAGGACGGTCAGCCACTCCTCATCATTTCCCGCTGTGATATTTGGCACTGACGCTGTCGTTACTGTGGATGAATATTTTGGTTTCAGGACAAATCAGAGAAACAATGGAATAAAACGCATTTCATTGTCTGCACGAGAAAGAAAGCAGCTGGAGGAGGGACCACCAGGAACTCAACGCCATACACCCCCCCCCCCCTCCCCGGTCAGGGCCACACGGAGCATCCACGCAGTATTCATTAGATCTTCACTTTACTCATCTGTGACTATTATTGCAATTCATACTGATAATCTAGCATGTGACAAACATAGTGCTTCAAACTAAGAGCTCGTGCACACGAACACATGTATTTTGCAGTCCGAAAAAAGGATCTGCAAAAAATACGGATGACGTCCGTGTGCATTCCATATTTTGCGGAACGGAACAGCCGGCCCCTAATAGAACAGTCCTATCCTTGTCCGTAATGCAGACAATAATAGGACATGTTCTATTTTTTTTGCAGAACGAATACACGGAGATGGAATGCACACGGAGTAACTTCCGTTTTTTTTTTTTGCAGACCCATTGAAATGGGTCCGCAAAAAAGATGGAATAGACACAGAAAGAAAATATGTTCGTGTGCATGAGCCCTAAGGACGATTTCACGCACTGCAGACTTGGTGCATACATTTCTTTCACTTAGGGCTCATGCACACGACTAAACACGGATACTGGTCGAGAGCCATATAGGACATATTCTATTTTTCTGTAGAGCCGGAACGGACACACAGATGTTGCCAGCACACAGGTGATGAATGGGTCGGCATCTGATCCGCAAAAGATGCCGATCGGATGTGGATCAAATCTACAGCCGCGTGCATGAGCCCTTATGTGGCTGGAGGTTGCAGAAGTCCGTGCGCCTGCGCCAGAGCAGCCCCATTCAGGTGAATGGAGGAGATTATCAGTCGGTAAAAAAATCTGCAGAGAATAAATTCACTCCAATAGGGTTTGGGATAGTCGGGTGTTTTTCAGATGCATGGCAGGTGCACACATCCTGATGAAGCCCCGATCGCCATTCGCATACTGCCAGTGCAGATATATGGATGACAGGAGTCCTTTAATTCAGAATACCCAGTAATCCGGCATCTCTGACATCCAGGAGGACAGATTTCCTATGTAGGTGTTTGCAGGGTTTTTGTAAGGTGTAATTTTATGGGAATTATGAAGTGTAGGGCACACAGACATTTTTTTGTAGATTTTTTTTTTCTTTACTTTTGTGGCACAGATTTGGGTCCATTACTTGTTTTTTTGCTTTTTTTAAAGTTTTTATGCCTACTTGTGATGTTTTTACAATGTTAGGCCTCATGCACACGACCGTTGTTTTATTCCGTGTACGTTGCGCCGTTTTTCGTGTTTTTCTGTTGACCCATTGACTTTCAATGGGTCCGTTGAAAACTCGGCTAATGCACCGTTTGTCATCCGCGTCCGTGATCCGTGGTTCCAGTCTGTCAAAAAAATATAACCTGTCCTATTATTTTTGCGGAAAACGGTTCGCGGACCCATTCAAGTCAATGGGACCGCTAAAAAATGCGGAGGCACACAAGATTGTCATCCGCATCCGCGCGTCCGCGTCCGTTTTTTTCCTATCATTTGCATGGCAAACCTGTCTTGGACTTTTTTTTACATTCCTTCATGTCTGGTGATCCTCCAAAAATAAAGGAAGACACACGGAAACGGAAACGGATCACGGAACAACGGAACCCCATTTTGCGGAACGGAACACAACAACGGTTGTGTGCATGAGGCCTTACTTTTCTTTACTATGTTTTTTTTTTCCCCCAGTGATCTACTGATGACGTGACAACAGAGGGGGCCACGTATTTTCCAGTCTAAAAAAACTAATGGCTTGAAAAAAAAGACACAAAAATGCGTGAAGTAAAGCAAACAATTGGTAAAAAAGAATCACCTAAAAATACTCCAAATACTGATGTGTTTTTTTTGACTAATTAAAACCCCAGCAAACCCCATTTGTGTGTGCAGGGCCCCTTTTGGGTTTTCCTATTCTTAGGGTAGATGCAGACCATCCCCAAGCTCTGCACATATCGGCAGCTTGGAGGAGCTGGGTGCTCCAGTGGGTGCTCTAGTGGGTGCTCCTTGCCTGTACTGGCTGAAGGGGCTGCGGACCCCACTGATCAAGATATATACTGTATATAAACTAGTTTCCTGGCTCAAGAGTGGAATACCAGAGCTGCAGTCTAAACTGACACAGACAGAGCACTTGAGAGGGGACGTGGAGAAAGAATGTGACTGCATAACAATATTAAGGGCTTGTGAAAAGCTGGGTGCCAACATCGGGGCTGATTTACACGCAGATGTACACGCATCCCTAGAAAGCCTCCCATGTTACACGCCATCTTATGTAGAAAAGGGTCGGCACTGCTGGAATAGACGCGGTGCACGAGTCAGTGGGGAGACGTCCCAATACTTGCAATAAAGAAGGAAGGACCAGCACTCATTATATAGTGACGCGTTTCAGCACAACACGTGCTTTCTTCAGACTATACAATAAACTCCTATCACATCTCTTTTATACACAGAGAGAGGGAGGAGTAACAAGACAAAAGGAAAATGACATCATACTATGTAGCTCCACCCACCTCAGGGCTGACACAGGTGAAGTAATGAAAGATGCAATAAACCAAAAAAAAAAAAAAAAAAAAATTCAATGTGGATACATTGATGAAACAATGGAACAATTGATAACAATTCAGGAATCAAGTCCGCTGAAAGAGACAAATGAAATGTATATTATTATAATCTAAATTCTTATAATAAGAGTAATATAGTCAAGAACTAGGTGAAACTGGAAATATTGTACTCGCGGTTGAGCCCCCTTGGATCCACAGTTTGTAACCGGTGGATCCAATAAGCCTCACGCTTTAAAAGCAAACTATTCCTATCGCCGCCTCGGCGAGGTAAAGATACACTCTCAATCACTTGAAACCGCAACTGCGATATCGCATGACGCTTCTCATGGAAATGATGCGGTAGGGGTAACAACAAATTCTCAGTGCGGATAGTGGACTTATGCTTGCTTAAGTGCTGGTCCTTCCTTCTTTATGTTACACGCCATGTCTGCTGCTGTGCAAAACATAAAGGTCATCAGAGGTTCTCATAAACCGCAACCCAGAGGACCAGCCGAGCAGCATACAGATGTAGCAGGGCAGAGTTTGTCACTTGGCACCATGCGCTTCATCTTAGCTGCAGAGAATCCAGTTCGGCTCTGCTACATGAGTACACAGATGCACAAGGGTTAATACGCCGAGCTGAACCCCAGCCAGCAGAATAGTGCGCACATGTGCTTTTTATTTGCCGACTCCGCAATGGTTTGGGATATTGGAAAACATTTCGACATTCCATATTATAAGACGGGGGGCTCATAATTTATGCATCAATATACTGGCACGTGAAAAGTGGCCTAATGAGGCGAGTGGGGGTCCTAATAAACATCAAGTGGGCACCAGTCATTGGCATTTTATGGGATTAGATTATGGACCCTTCAGCAGAAGAGCAGATAATCCCAGCGGAGCGATGGCAGAATGGAGGGGGGGGGCACCCATCCAGAATATCCTCCCTCCCGAATCCAGGAAAGCTGGGTGAATAATAGCCACCATCATAGCTCAGCGAGACCCAGCTGAATTACATAATGGCTCGTGGGTGTGGGTAAGCTGGGCTCAGTAATGGCAGCCTGACTGGTATCTTCATGTATCACATCATGATTATTGTGTCGTTCTACCTCTTAGGCCTCATGCACACAGCCGTAGTTATGTTCCGCAGTTTTGGCGGCTCGGATGCAGACCCATTCACTTCAATGGGGCCGCAAAAGATGCAGACAGAACTCCGTGTACTGTCCGCATCCCTTGCTCCGTTCCGCGGTCCGCAAAAAAAATATAACATGTCCTATTCTTGTCCGCGCTTTGCGGACAAGAATAGGCAGTTATATTAAAGGCTGTCCGTGCCGTTACGCAAAATTGCGAAACGCACATGGATGCCATCCGTGTTTTGCAGATCTGCGGTTTGCAGACCGCAGAACACACAACGGTCGTGTGAATAGACCCCTTGCGGATCTGCAAAACACGGACACCGGCAATGTGCGATCCGCAATTTGCGGACCTCACATCGCCGACACTATAATAGAAAATGCCTTTTCTGGTCCGCAATTGCGGACAAGAATAGGACATGTTCTGGTTTTTTCGGGAACGGAATTGGGGATCCCGAAAATACGGATCCCGGAAATGCAGATGTGGATCCCGGAAATGCGGATCCGCGTCCGTTCCAGCCCTATTGAAAGTGAATGGGTCCGCACCCGTTCCGCAAATTGCGGAATAGATGTGGACCCAAATTACGGACATGTGAATGGACCCTTATGATGTTGTTACCAGAAATATTAAATTGTTGCAACTTTACAACTAGACTTGATCTGCCACATTGTATATACAGCTGCCAGGCAGCACTGCGTGTCTCCATGGTTACAGACTACAAGCACACCCTGAGTAGTCTGGTGGAGAGGAGGCAGAACATAAGGCTGCAGGACCTGACTACATAGGGTGTGTTTGTTGTCTGTAACCATGGAGATGCCAGCAAGGTTAGGGAGACTTATTCCCGTCGCGGCCCGCCATTGGCTAGCAACCCCCAATGACGACCTTCCCCCCCGCCGCCAGATGTTTTGATACGCGAGAGCGGCCGTGCGGGCATCAGAAGCTACGCGGGTGCCGGGGAGCGAGGTAAGTATAAGCCCAGGCATTGTGGGGGCATTATAGGGGTTGGATAACGTTTGCCACATCCATACATCGCTCTGCACAGGAGCCACACACACAAAATGCTAAAAGAGTTTTTAACCAAAACTATTTGCAAGGTTGAAGTTTACTGTGCAGGCGCTGGTTTCACACATTCTTTTTTGCATTTTTGCTGACTTTTGAGGTTTTTGTCCAATTATTAATATAAAAAACCCCACCTGTTAACTGTAAGTTTATGGACATTGTGAAACGCAGCACATATAGGAGTTTTATCTATTTGTTTACTTAAATTTTTAACTTTTTTTTTCAAATTAAGGATGAGCTTCTGGAAAACAACATTCTTCCGTCTGAACGGTCATCGATCCCATAAGCATTCCGATGTAATCCCATCCCCGGGATCTTATCTCGCTGGAGAATGAAATCAATCATTTTAATGCGGCATTAATAATACTAATAGATGTCAGGAGGCTTTACCTGAGATATTTCCACTTGGGGCCCGCTGAGCGGGGGAGGGGTGAATCATGTCAGGCACTGCTTATAGAAGCTGAATATACAACCCATACATCCATAGGATATGAGGCGGACCTGTTACCCATCATTCCCAAGTGCTGCTCGGCCATGGTCCAGGTCTGTCCAGCCAAATACAAACCTCCCTCAGATCGTGGATGTCCTCATTTTGTCCTCCAGAGCTGCACTTCATACTGTAACACTGTACGGGATGTTGCAAGCATTGCCGGCCTTTTGGTAGGTTACAGACACAAGGTTTTATATTTGTAGTCACTGAACATGACTCTTCCCCATACAGAAGAGATGTACAAAGCAAGATAGCCGGTGCTACAGGGCCCAATAATACAGGGCCCAATAAAGTCAAGGGGCCCATCTCCATTGAAGTGAATGGGAGCAGGGCTGCAATAACAAACTCGGTCCACTGGCACTTTGGGCTGGACCACTGCAGAACAGCTGATCAGCCGGGTGACCGGTGTCGGACCCTATTATCTGTTATAATGCATGAGTAGTGCTGCAGATAAGGAGTCCAGATTACCATTGTCCCCCGTTGTCGGAATGTAAAGCTGCACTGAAATACATTGTCAGGACTGCTGTGCATGCGCTCCGGACTCTGCTATGTTATAACAGAATAGCATAACAGTCTGGACTGTGCATTTCAGTGCAGCTTTGAGTGCTGACAGTCGGGGAACAGGGGGTAGCAGGAACTCCTCATGTGCAGGACTATTCATGCATAATAGTTCAAAATCATGGAGACAGATTCCCTTTAAGGGCTCATGCACATGGCCCTGTGCACCCCGCATCACGGATGTGGACCCATTGACTTGAATGGGTCCGCCATCCGGAAGGTTGGTGTGGAACGGAGGCACGGAACCCTTACGGAAGCATTTGGTTCCGTGCCTCCGCAGACAGTCGGATGCGGATCGCGGAGCCTATTCAAGTGAATGGGTCCACGTCTGTATGTGGCAGCCCTACGGTCGGTGCCCCTGCATTGTTTGGTCCACAGCACAGGCCCGGCTGGCACACGATGGTCGTGTGCATAATGCCTTTGGTGCAGTTAGTGATGTTTTTTTACAGTAAAAAAATGATTACTGTTTCCTTATTACTGTGCTCTAATATCTAGTATGTATTATATCTACAGGATGACATCATAATGAGCTGAGCTGTGATGTCACAGTCTGCATAATAACCTTTATTTCTGTGTAATAAAGCCTGTGTTGTGATATTCTTCCGTGATGTGCATTATCTCTGTGACATCACTGTGTCTATTATCCCTGTACTGTGACATCACTGTGTCTATTATCTCTGTACTGTGACATCACTGTGTCTATTATCTCTGTACTGTGACATCACTGTGTCTATTATCCCTGTACTGTGACATCAGTGTTTATTATCCCTGTACTGTGACATCACTGTGTTTACTATCTCTGTACTGTGACATCACTGTGTGTATTATCTCTGTACTGTGACATCACTGTGTTTATTATCCCTGTACTGTGACATCACTGTGTGTATTATCCCTGTACTGTGACATCACTGTGTCTATTATCTCTGTACTGTGACATCACTGTGTCTATTATCCCTGTACTGTGACATCACTGTGTCTATTATCTCTGTACTGTGACATCAGTGTTTATTATCCCTGTACTGTGACATCACTGTGTTTATTATCTCTGTACTGTGACATCACTCTGTTTATTATCTCTGTACTGTGACATCACTGTGTTTATTATCTCTGTACTGTGACATCACAGTGTTTATTATCCCTGTACTGTGACATCACTGTGTGTATTATTTCTGTACTGTGACATCACTGTGTTTATTATCTCTGTACTGTGACATCACTGTGTTTATTATCCCTGTACTGTGACATCACTGTGTTTATTATCTCTGTACTGTGACATCACTGTGTTTATTATCTCTGTACTG
Organism: Bufo bufo; assembly: GCF_905171765.1. NCBI lineage: Eukaryota > Metazoa > Chordata > Amphibia > Anura > Bufonidae > Bufo > Bufo bufo. The sequence continues at coordinate 222,317,549 of NC_053397.1, forward strand.
TGACATCACTGTGTTTATTATCCCTGTACTGTGACATCACTGTGTTTATTATCTCTGTACTGTGACATCACTGTGTTTATTATCCCTGTACTGTGACATCACTGTGTTTATTATCCCTGTACTGTGACATCACTGTGTTTATTATCTCTGTACTGTGACATCACTGTGTTTATTATCTCTGTACTGTGACATCACTGTGTTTATTATCCCTGTACTGTGACATCACTGTGTTTATTATCCCTGTACTGTGATATCACTGTGTTTATTATCTCTGTACTGTGACATCACTGTGTTTATTATCTGTGTACTGTGACATCACTCTGTTTATTATCTCTGTACTGTGACATCACTGTGTGTATTATCCCTGTACTGTGACATCACTGTGTTTATTATCTGTGTACTGTGACATCACTCTGTTTATTATCCCTGTACTGTGACATCACTGTGTGTATTATCCCTGTACTGTGACATCACTCTGTTTATTATCCCTGTACTGTGACATCACTCTGTTTATTATCTCTGTACTGTGACATCACTGTGTGTATTATATCTGTACTGTGACATCACTGTGTGCATTATCCCTGTACTGGGACATCACTGTGTTTATTATCTCTGTACTGTGACATCACTGTGTTTATTATCCCTGTACTGTGACATCACTGTGTGTATTATCTCTGTACTGTGACATCACTGTGTGTATTATCCCTGTACTGTGACATCACTGTGTTTATTATCCCTGTACTGTGACATCATTGTGTTTATTATATCTGTAATGTGACATCACTGTGTTTATTATCTCTGTACTGTGACATCACTGTTTATTATCTCTGTACTGTGACATCACTGTGTATATTATCCCTGTACTGTGACATCACTGTGTTTATTATCTGTGTACTGTGACATCACTGTGTTTATTATCCCTGTACTGTGACATCACTGTGTATATTATCCCTGTACTGTGACATCACTGTGTGTATTATCCCTGTACTGTGACATCACTGTGTTTATTATCTCTGTACCGTGACATCACTGTGTGTATTATCTCTGTACTGTGACATCACTGTGTGTATTATCCCTGTACTGTGACATCACTGTGTTTATTATCCCTGTACTGTGACATCACTGTGTTTATTATCCCTGTACTGTGACATCACTGTGTGTATTATCCCTGTACTGTGACATTACTGTGTTTATTATCCCTGCGCTGTGACATCACTGTGTGTATTATCCCTGCGCTGTGACATCACTGTGTGCATTATCTCTGTACTGTGACATCACTGTGTTTATTATCCCTGTACTGTGACATCACTGTGTTTATTATCCCTGTACTGTGACATCACTGTGTTTATTATCTCTGTACTGTGACATCACTGTGTTTATTATCTCTGCACTGTGACATCGCTGTGTTTATTATCCTGTACTGTGACATCACTGTGTTTATTATCCCTGTACTGTGACATCACTGTGTTTATTATCCCTGTACTGTGACATCACTGTGTTTATTATCCCTGTACTGTGACATCACTGTGTTTATTATCCTGTACTGTGACATCACTGTGTTTATTATCCCTGTACTGTGACATCACTGTGTTTATTATCTCTGTACTGTGACATCACTGTGTTTATTATCTCTGTGCTGTGACATCACTGTGTTTATTATCTCTGTACTGTGACATCACTGTGTTTATTATCCTGTACTGTGACATCACTGTGTTTATTATCCCTGTACTGTGACATCACTGTGTTTATTATCCCTGTACTGTGACATCACTGTGTTTATTATTCCTGTACTGTGACATCACTGTGTGTATTATCTCTGCACTGTGACATCACTGTGTTTATTATCCTGTACTGTGACATCACTGTGTTTATTATCCCTGTACTGTGACATCACTGTGTTTATTATCTCTGTACTGTGACATCACTGTGTTTATTATCCCTGTACTGTGATATCACTGTGTTTATTATCTCTGTGCAGTGACATCACTGTGTGTATTATCTCTGTACTGTGACATCACTGTGTGTATTATCCCTGTACTGTGATATCACTGTGTTTATTATCTCTGTGCAGTGACATCACTGTGTGTATTATCCCTGTACTGTGACATCACTGTGTTTATTATCTCTGTACTGTGACATCACTGTGTGTATTATCCCTGTACTGTGACATCACTGTGTGTATTATCCCTGTACTGTGACATCACTGTGTTTATTATCTCTGTACTGTGACATCACTGTGTGTATTATCCCTGTACTGTGACATCACTGTGTGTATTATCCCTGTACTGTGACATCACTGTGTTTATTATCCCTGTACTGTGACATCACTGTGTGTATTATCCCTGTACTGTGACATCACTGTGTTTATTATCCCTGTACTGTGACATCACTGTGTGTATTATCCCTGTACTGTGACATCACTGTGTTTATTATCTCTGTACTGTGACATCACTGTGTTTATTATCTCTGTACTGTGACATCACTGTGTTTATTATCTCTGTACTGTGACATCACTGTGTTTATTATCCCTGTACTGTGACATCACTGTGTTTATTATCCTGTACTGTGACATCACTGTGTTTATTATCTATGTACTGTGACATCACTGTGTTTATTATCTCTGTACTGTGACATCACTGTGTATATTATCTCTGTACTGTGACATCACTGTGTTTATTATCCCTGTACTGTGACATTACTGTGTTTATTATCCCTGTACTGTGACATCACTGTGTTTATTATCTCTGTACTGTGACATCACTGTGTTTATTATCCCTGTACTGTGACATCACTGTGTTTATTATCTCTGTGCAGTGACATCACTGTGTGTATTATCTCTGTACTGTGACATCACTGTGTTTATTATCTCTGTACTGTGACATCACTGTGTTTATTATCCCTGTACTGTGACATCACTGTGTTTATTATCTCTGTACTGTGACATCACTGTGTATATTATCTCTGTACTGTGACATCACTGTGTTTATTATCCCTGTACTGTGACATCACTGTGTTTATTATCCCTGTACTGTGACATCACTGTGTTTATTATCTCTGTACTGTGACATCACTGTGTTTATTATCCCTGTACTGTGACATCACTGTGTTTATTATCCCTGTACTGTGACATCACTGTGTTTATTATCTCTGTGCAGTGACATCACTGTGTGTATTATCCCTGTACTGTGACATCACTGTGTTTATTATCCCTGTACTGTAACATCACTGTGTTTATTATCTCTGTACTGTGACATCACTGTGTTTATTATCTCTGTATTGTGACATCACTGTGTTTATTATCTCTGTACTGTGACATCACTGTTTATTATCCCTGTACTGTGACATCACTGTGTTTTTCATCCCTGTGCTGTGACATCACTGCTTACTATCTCTGTACTGTGACATCACAGGACCATTACATCATGCCTTTCAGTACTTCTATGACATCCAGGGCTGCATTTACAATATCCCAGATTCCTGTCATCCCTTAGAAAAACGAGCCCCAGATCTCTCTGATACTCTGTTATGTAAAGTATGCCTCGCTGTGCAGCATTATTAGGGTACTTTCACACTAGCATTATTCTTTTCTGGTATTGAAATCCGGTAAAGGGGCTCAATACCAGAAAAAACGCATCAGTTTTGTCCTAATGCATTCTGAATGGAAAGCAATCCGTTTAATATGCATCAGGATGTCTTCCGTTCTGTCCCTTATACGATATTTGACCCGACAAAATACCACAGCTTGCTGATGTATTTTTTCGGGCCAAAATCCCGGAACACTATCACACTTGCCGGATCCGGCATTAATTTCCATAGAGATATATTAATGCCGGATCCGGTACCAAGTGTTCCAGAAATTGCCGCGTTGCCGGATCCGGTTTTACGGTCTCCGCATACGCCAGGACATAGGAGGAGCCTTTTTTTTGCTTTTGATCTGTGAAAAAAATTAAATACCGGATCTGTTATTCCAGATGATACCGGAAGAGATTGATCTCTATATCACCGGATCCGAACAACGCTAGTGTGAAAGTACCCTAAGATATGTAATCTTCACAGTCCCATTGTGCAGTCTGCCCACTTACAGTGCATTATGGGATCTTGGCTAAGTAGAGGCCATTAAATGAGGAATTCTCTGTTAATAATTAGTGGCTTCTCCAATTAGGGGTAACCATGATGCACAGCCTGTGCCTCCTGTTACATGTGTTATATAATCAGACTTGTACCGTGATTTGTATATTTTCCTTCCTTTGTAGTCTTGATGAATCCACAGGTAATTGCTCTTTGAAGAAATAATGTGAATATGTGAAGATATGTGAAGACTTCCGTACAATAACTCCACAAGCTCTGAAGTCTGAAGCCGTTGTAAATCATTAATCCTCAGATCCTTGGAGATTTCACTTCGCAAATTATATTTATCCAAATGTACCAAAAATAGAGATAAAGATAAACAGATAGATATTAGATAGATAGATATTAGATAGCTAGATAGATAGATAGAATTGAATCTCTTCACCTGATAATATAGGCAATGTACAATCTCCTTGTCTCTTCCTGTAAATGATGTACAGACAGTACTGCCTCCCTGTCTCTCTATATAATTGATGTAAATACAGACAGTACTGCCTCCCTGTCTCTTCCAGTAATTGATGTATGTACAGATAGCACTGCCTCAATGTCTCTTTATATAAATGATGCAGGTACAGATAGTACTGCCTCCCTGTCTCTCCCTGTAAATTATGTAGGTACAGATAGTACTGCCTTCCTGTATCTCCCTGTAAATGATGTTGGTACAGACAGTACTGCCTCCCTGTCTCTCTATATAATTGATGTAAATACAGACAGTACTGCCTCCCTGTCTCTTCCAGTAATTGATGTATGTACAGATAGCACTGCCTCAATGTCTCTTTATATAAATGATGCAGGTACAGATAGTACTGCCTCCCTGTAAATGATGTAGGTACAGATAGTACTGCCTTCCTGTATCTCCCTGTAAATGATGTAGGTACAGATAGTACTGCCTTCCTGTATCTCCCTGTAAATGATGTCAGTACAAATAGTACTGCCTCCCTGTCTCTTCCTGTAAAAGATGTAGGTACAGATAGTACTGCCTCCCTGTTTATCCCTGTAAATGATGTTGGTACAGACAGTACTGCCTCCCTGTCTCTCCCTGTATTTGATGTTGATACAGATAGTACTGCCTCCCTGTCTCTCTATATAATTGATGTAGATACAGACAGTTCTGCCTCCCTGTCTCTTCCAGTAATTGATGTATGTACAGATATCACTGCCTCAATTTCTCTCTATAAAAATGATGCAGGTACAGATACTACTGCCTCCCAGTCTCTCCCTGTAAATGATGTAGGTACAGATAGTACTGCCTTCCTGTATCTCCCTCTAAATGATGTAGGTACAGATAGTACTGCCTCCCTGTCTCTCCCTGTAAAAGATGTAGGTACAGATAGTACTGCCTCCCTGTTTATCCCTGTAAATGATGTTGGTACAGATAGTACTACCTCCCTGTCTCTCCCTTTAAATGATGTAGGTACAGATAGTACTGCCCCCTGTCTCTCCCTGTAAATGATGTAGATACAGATAGTACTGCCTCCCTGTCTCTTCCTGTAAATGGTGTTGGTACAGATAGTACTGCCTCCCTCTCTCTACCTATAAATGATGTTGGTTCAGATAGTACTGCCCCCTGTTTCTCCCTGTAAATGATGTACATACAGATAGTACTGCCCCCTGTCTCTCCCTATAAATGATATAGGTACAGATAGTACTGCCTCCCTGTATCTTCCAGCAAATGATGTATGTTCTACTGCCTCCCTGCCTCACCCTGTTAATGATGTAGATAGATAGAGTACTGCCTCACTGTCTCTCCCTGTAAATGATGTAGGTACAGATAGTACTGCCTCCCTATCTCTCCCTATAAATGATGTAGGTACAGATAGTACTGTCTCCCTGTTTTTCCATGTTAATGAAATAGGTACAGATAATACTGCCCCCTGTCTCTCCCTGTAAATGATATTGGTACAGATAGTACTCCCTCCTTGTCTCTTTCTGTAAATGTAGGTACAGATAGCACTGCCCCCTGTCTCTCCCTGTAAATGATGTTGGTACAGATAGTACTGCCTCCCTGTCTCTCCCTGTAAATGATGTTGGTACAGATAGTACTGCCTCCCTGTCTCTTTCTGTAAATGATGTAGGTACAGCTAGTACTGCCCCCTGTCTCTCTCTGTAAATGATGTTGGTACAGATAGTACTGCCCCCTGTCTCTCCCTGTAAATGATGTAGGTACAGATAGTACTGCCCCCTGTCTCTCCCTGTAAATGATGTTGGTACAGATAGTACTGCCTCCCTGTATCTTTCTGTAAATTATGTAGGTACAGATAGTACTGTCTCCCTGTCTCTCCCTGTAAATGATGTTGGTACAGATAGTACTGCCTCCCTGTCTCTTTCTGTAAATTATGTTGGTATACATAAAGCATTCTCAGTTACTGCATTCATTAAATCATTGAAAGTTAGTATTCATTGTGATAAGAATGTGTTTATAACAATAGCACACATTTATTATTGCAATTAATATTATGATTATTATTGTTAGTGTCATTTTTTCTTGGCATTTTTATTATATTTATTAAGATCCTAGACTTCCCCCCCCCCCCACCTTAGTAATGTTTAGGAGCCATATTTTTAAAAAGGTGATACAGTTTAATGTCATAAACCATGAGCCCCCTCCTCCGCCTGTGATAATAGCTGACTCTATGAGCTTTATATGTACATTATAGTAACTGTTCTGTAGGTAGCGCTAATTACACTGATAAATTATAGGACTGGCTACTGGAGAGAAGCAGCCATTCACAGAGCCTCTTAAGGGTCCCTACCTGGAACAGAATGTCCTTTGTGTTTCGGGGGTTAATTTACGAGCTGTAAGCCAGTAAGTTCTGATGTCTACAAGGTGCCGGACCTCATTTCTCCAGTATATTACATGGCTGATGTATGAACGTGTTGTGTTTTGTGCTTTTTCATACATTGACAGCTGCTATTTGTAGCACAGTTTATATTGGAGGGTGAGAAATTATTTGACACGCCGATTACAAAAAATAATTAGCCAATGACAAGAATGAAATCTACCAATATGAGCCCAAAGCCAAGGAACCAAACACACCGCAGTTCCATATGTAGTGAGGCTAAACAGAGACACACAGAGGCCCTGCTGCTCCATACTACCCATATACAGCAATATGATGTCTCCAGTGCTTCAAGAGAAAAATGCCTCCATTATTTTGGGAAGATACAGGAAGGTAATACTATCTGTATCTATATCAATTAAAGGCAAAGAGAGTGAGACATTATTATATACATTAGTTAACAAGAGACACCTCGAGGCAGTACTATCTTCACCTATATTATTTACAGGGTGAATCAGAGAGGCAGTACTATCTGTACCTACATCATTTACAGGAAGAGACAGGGAGGGAATACTATCTGCATATACATTATTTACAGGGAGACACAGTGAGGCAGTACTATCTGCACCTACATCATTTACAGGGAGAGACAGTGAGGCAGCACTGTAACGGGTCTCCTAGCACCCCGACCGGGTACCTCAGTCGAATGGATGCTCCTAGTGCTTCCCGAGGACTCCAAGCACTCCACTTGACACCGTAAGCACTGCAGACCCCACGAACCACCAAAGCTTGGTTGAGGTCTCGCCGTCTCCTACCCACCCTGGACCTACGACAAGGCTCCAGGCTCCAGTGGGTGAACCTCTCCTAAATCCAGAGAGCAGGAACAGCTCTTACAAGAGCTAGTAGTTATAGCCAGGGGAGTATAGCAAATCTTCAGCGTATAGCAATCCCCCAGTGTCAATCAGTTACCCAAACACCAGCCTCAACTTGGTAAAGGGTAAAAACAGGAACTCTTCAATGGGTTATTTTCCAGCCTTTTATGCAGGTCTCCTAGCAAGGGACACTCCCCCTGGGGCCCTTGTAAATGACTGTGACAGTTTATATTTTAGCCAATCACATGCATTTACAATACTGAAACCTTCCCAGCAATTGTACACAAAATCCCCTTCCCTCTGTCTGTAACGCAATCAACAAAATACAATGAGCATTGTCTGTGACGCAATTAACTAACACACTGGCATTGTCTGAGATGCAATTAACTAACACACTGGCATTGTCTGAGATGCAATCCACAAAATACAATTACCAAACGTAATGGGCTAACTTAATCACTCACAGACAGAAAACACACATTTTTCCCAAAACACAGAAAACACCCCAAAACCCCACATATCCCCATAATGTATACATCCATGGTGTCACGGCGGACGTGCACAGTATAAAAGATAACACACCAACCAGGCTCTGGACGAGAGACAGGGGAAGGGTCACCTCCTAGTTTATCCCTGACCTCTTTCCCTGCACTGCTCAGCCCACAGGCAGACCTTGAAGGTAGGTGTGCTGTGTCCTCCAGCCTGGACTGACAAAACCCTGAACTCCCTGAGATGGTGAAGTGGGAGGATAGGAGCAGCCTGCTCGCACAGAACCTGGATGGGCTAGATGACACAAACAACCAAGCTAGAAATGCCACTTATCTCTGAGAGCAGGAACTGACAGCCAACCTTCCCTCCAAACTTCCCAGACCAGAATGATCAGTATAATCCGCTCAGAGCACCTTAGCTGGAGGCCATTTAAACTAATGACTCCACCCAGTGCACCTGATGAGAGGCGGATCCAGCACGGCACCAAAACAAATACTAAACTCGTGCTGCTATCCTGGCCGACCTCCGCACATCGTCAGAGTGGGGCATGACACATGGATAGCTCTGATCTGGGTGAACAACATATCCAAAAATCACCCAGATCCGAGCAGGGGTTCCCGAATTCCATGGAAGTCACATTTGGCCGGCCGCAAGCATGGTTTTCCTGCCCAAAACAGTTCCACAGATTTAAGCCGGTCTGTCTTCTCCTTCAAAGTTAGTATAGGCCATAATCCTGGGGCAAGAGGCTGGCAACCCGGCCCCTCCAAAACCCAGTGGCGAGGTTGGTTTCGCCACAAGCACTATCTGTACTTACATAATTTACTGGAAGAGACAGGGAGGCAGTACTATCTGTACCTACATCAATTACAGGGAGAGACAGGGAGGCAGTACTATCTGCACCTACATCATTTACAGGGAGAGACAGTGAGGCAGCACTATCTGTACCTATATCATTTACAGGGAGAGAGAGTGAGGCAGTACTATCTGTACTTACATCATTTACTGGAAGAGACAGGGAGGCAGTACTATCTGTACCTACATCAATTACAGGGAGAGACAGGGAGGCAGTACTATCTGTACCTACATCATTTACAGGGAGAGATAGTGAGGCAGTACTATCTGTACCTACATCATTTACAGGGTGAATCAGAGAGGCAGTACTATCTGTACCTATATCATTTATAGGAAGAGACAGGGAGGCAGTACTATCTGTACCTACATCATTTACAGGGTGAGGCAGGGAGGCAGTACTATCTGTACCTACATCATTTACTGTAAGAGACACAGAGGCAGTACTATCTGTACCTACATCAATTACAGGGAGATACAGTGAGGCAGTACTATCTGTACCTACATCAAATACAGGGAGAAACAGTGAAGCAGTACCATCTGTACCTACATCATTTACAGGAAGAGACAGGGAGGCAGTACTATCAGTACCTACATCATTAACAGGGTGAGACAGGGAGACACTACTATCTGTACCTACATTTTTTACTGGAAGAGACAGGGAGGAAGTACTATCTGTACCAACATTATTTACAGGGAGAGACATTGAGGCAGTACTATCTGTACCTACATCATTTACAGAGAGAGATAGGGATGCAGTACTATCAGTACCTACATCATTAACAGGGTGAGACAGGGAGACACTACTATCTGTACCTACATTTTTTACTGGAAGAGACATTGAGGCAGTACTATCTGTACATACATTATTTACAGAGAGAGATAGGGATGCAGTACTATCTGTACTTACATAATTTACCGGGAGAGACAGGGAGGCAGTACTATCTGTACCTATATCATTTACAGGGAGAGATGGGTGCAGTTATTTTTGTATCTATATAATCAGAGTGACTCTTGTGTCATAAAAGCAGTAATTGCTGTACGATGGTAGTTTTGTTGGTGGCAGGTGTCACATGACAACTTGGCGCCTGTTGCAGAAAAACTCCAGTCGTGGCAGCAACTGCAATAGAGTGAAAGGAAATATGGTGGAATCACTACCATCGACTACAAGTCCCATCCTCCAGCTCATTGCTTAAGACGCTGGCAGTTCTTCTTTCCTTGCTCATTCACAATAGGATGTGATTTGTTTGTCTGTTTTGCAGGTTGTTTGGCTCAGGAACCATTCAGACAGACACTGATAGAATCCAAAACGGGAGGAGAACATCAGACCCCAAAAAAAAAGATATCTTCAACAGTTTAGTTCAAGTGTAATGGAATATAAGTCCAACCCTCAGCCAGAACACTATGAAAGAAATGACATCACCTGATGCCTGGCCGATAGGATTATCTACACCTTGCTATGTGGTGACACCACAGATTGTTTGTTACAGTGTATCAGTACAGCCAATCCTCTGTAGACTAAACACAGCAGCACAGACGTGACACCGAGCAGTTCTATTCACTATGAATCCCCTGATATTTATTACAGAATCCATAGGGACAATCACCCCAAGACAGCGCTCAGAAGAGGGACGTAAAAAACCATCAACCAGTGACCCCACTAAATAGACCCTCAAAGACACATACCCCCGCTGAAGTAAGAGGTACAAGTGTATAATGCAGGCTGGGTATTATAGAGACTGGTGTATAATACAGACCCCATGATATAGAGACTGGTGTATAATACAGACCCCATGATATAGAGACTGGTGTGTAATACAGACCCCATGATATAGAGACTGGTGTGTAATACAGACCCCATAATATTGAGACTGGTGTGTAATACAGACCCCATGATATAGAGACTGGTATATAATATAGACCCCATATTATAGAGACTGGTGTGTAATACAAACCCCATATTAAAGAGACTGGTGTACAATACAGACTTCATATTATAGAGACTGGTATATAATATAGACCACTGGTATATAATACAATTCTGCTTCAAGGACCCATTGGACCCGGGACTTAAATATTGCAGTTCAAATAGCCTAAGGCTAATAGGTTCCCGTTTTTGGTCTAGTTTAAGACATAACATTTATTTCATTACAGGGAGTGCAGAATTATTAGGCAAGTTGTATTTTTGAGGATTAATTTTATTATTGAACAACAACCATGTTCTCAATGAACCCAAAAAACTCATTAATATCAAAGCTGAATATTTTTGGAAGTAGTTTTTAGTTTGTTTTTAGTTTTAGCTATTTTAGGGGGATATCTGTGTGTGCAGGTGACTATTACTGTGCATAATTATTAGGCAACTTAACAAAAAACAAATATATACCCATTTCAATTATTTATTTTTACCAGTGAAACCAATATAACATCTCAACATTCACAAATATACATTTCTGAAATTCAAAAACAAAACAAAAACAAATCAGTGACCAATATAGCCACCTTTCTTTGCAAGGACACTCAAAAGCCTGCCATCCATGGATTCTGTCAGTGTTTTGATCTGTTCACCATCAACATTGCGTGCAGCAGCAACCACAGCCTCCCAGACACTGTTCAGAGAGGTGTACTGTTTTCCCTCCTTGTAAATCTCACATTTGATGATGGACCACAGGTTCTCAATGGGGTTCAGATCAGGTGAACAAGGAGGCCATGTCATTAGATTTTCTTCTTTTATACCCTTTCTTGCCAGCCACGCTGTGGAGTACTTGGACGCGTGTGATGGAGCATTGTCCTGCATGAAAATCATGTTTTTCTTGAAGGATGCAGACTTCTTCCTGTACCACTGCTTGAAGAAGGTGTCTTCCAGAAACTGGCAGTAGGACTGGGAGTTGAGCTTGACTCCATCCTCAACCCGAAAAGTCCCCACAAGCTCATCTTTGATGATACCAGCCCAAACCAGTACTCCACCTCCACCTTGCTGGCGTCTGAGTCGGACTGGAGCTCTCTGCCCTTTACCAATCCAGCCACGGGCCCATCCATCTGGCCCATCAAGACTCACTCTCATTTCATCAGTCCATAAAACCTTAGAAAAATCAGTCTTGAGATATTTCTTGGCCCAGTCTTGACGTTTCAGCTTGTGTGTCTTGTTCAGTGGTGGTTGTCTTTCAGCCTTTCTTACCTTGGCCATGTCTCTGAGTATTGCACACCTTGTGCTTTTGGGCACTCCAGTGATGTTGCAGCTCTGAAATATGGCCAAACTGGTGGCAAGTGGCATCTTGGCAGCTGCACGCTTGACTTTTCTCAGTTCATGGGCAGTTATTTTGCGCCTTGGTTTTTCCACACGCTTCTTGAGACCCTGTTGACTATTTTGAATGAAACGCTTGATTGTTCGATGATCACGCTTCAGAAGCTTTGCAATTTTAAGAGTGCTGCATCCCTCTGCAAGATATCTCACTATTTTTGACTTTTCTGAGCCTGTCAAGTCCTTCTTTTGACCCATTTTGCCAAAGGAAAGAAAGTTGCCTAATAATTATGCACACCTAATATAGGGTGTTGATGTCATTAGACCACACCCCTTCTCATTACAGAGATGCACATCACCTAATATGCTTAATTGGTAGTAGGCTTTCGAGCCTATACAGCTTGGAGTAAGACAACATGCATAAAGAGGATGATGTGGTCAAAATACTCATTTGCCTAATAATTCTGCACGCAGTGTATTTAAAAAAAGATATATACGGGAAGAAAAAATAAATAAATGGTTAAAACTGAAATGCGGCTGGGCTCTGCGGCACTGGGATAATGTAATTGCTTGTAAGTCAAATACTTTTGTCAACAGTCACTTTCCTCTATTTTCTCTCTTTATCAGTTTCTGGGGATGAGATATTTTCTCAGTTCTCTGCTTTCTGACTATTGTCTTTGGTATACCGAGATCTTTACTCTCTATCCCTATATCCTAGGATTCTAAGAGCGCTGTTGTCTAATATTCTTTGTCTGTCCCTTCATTCCCTAGTTTTCACCTAGGAGTGAATTCCCCTTGCCGCTTGTGTCTGTGAACTAGGTGCCTGCAGTGCACCGAGACACCGTCACTAAGTCTCAGCCACACTTTGCCTAAAAGGTTTAGGTTTTAGGCAAAGTGTGGCTGAGATATAAAAACTTGCATATAAAACTCGCCTCCTGACAACTTCAGCCCCCGATCGGTAGAGATGGCGTTAGCGGGTCAGACATGGAGCCAGGGAGAATACATGGCTATTCCCATTCTGAGGCCTATAAAACCTTGACACAACAAGGTATGACGGTCGCGCGACACATAGGTGGGCTTCATCCTCAGATGAGGGGAAAAAAAACCACAAGGAGGCATTATGGGAGAGAGGATCTTATAGGGTGAGTAAACTGATTAATTGATTAATTATTGATTAATATATTCTAGGTGGGCGGTCCTGGGAAAAGATGACGACAAGGTTAACCCATTCTGTGCTGCCGTAGGACAAAATGGGAAAATACAAACCCCATAATATAAAGACTGGTGTTTAATACAGACCCCATATTATACACATTGGTGTATAATACAGACCCCATATTATACAGACTAGTGTGAAATACATACCCCATAATTTAGAGACTGGTGTATAATACAGATCCCATATTATAGAGACTGATGTATAATACAGACCCTATATTATACAGACTGGTGTGTAATACAGACCCCATATTATAGAGACTGGTGTATAGGGAAAATTCTTACCGGGATTTTACTTTCCTTGAGTCCAAAGGCAGCACAGAATGGGTTAACCTTGTCGTCATCTTTTCCCAGGACCGCCCACCTAGAATATATTAATCAATAATTAATCAGTTTACTCACCCTATAAGATCCTCTCTCCCATAATGCCTCCTTGTGTTTAAGAAATAGACTCCGACAAATAGTAGATGCCAAAAAAAAAGAATTTATTAGGGAGGGTGTACTTGTGCTGCCTTCGGACTCAAGGAAAGTAAAATCCCAGTAAGAATTTTCCCTTCCCCATTTCGTCCTACGGCAGCACAGAATGGGATTTTATAGATATCAAAGAGGGGGATTTTCAGAAAGAGCTGCCGACAATACTCCAGTGCCAAAGGCTGAGCTTCTAGCATTGATGTCCAGACGGTAGTGTTTCACGAAGGTGAGAGATGAAGACCAAGATGCTGCATTGCAAATTTCTTCTAACTGAACTTGTGCCATCTCTGCCCAGGAAGTAGCTGTGGCTCTGGTGGAGTGAGCTCTGACAGGAAATGGAGGAGGTACGGCCTCTAGTGAATAAGCTTCCAGGATTGTGGATTTTATCCATCTTGCGAGGGTATCTTTGGAAGGCGAGAGTCCTTTCTTGGACCAGAAAAAAGGACAAATAGGTTCTCGCTGTTTCTAAATTCACTTGTTCTTTGGAGATAAATCTGTAGCGCTCTTTTCACCTCCAAGGTATGACAGAGATTCTGTTGTTCATTAAGCGGCTCAGGACAAAATACTGGAAGAAACGCTTCTCTATTTTTGTTTACCGAAGACGGCACCTTGGGCAGGAAGAATGGCATGGTGCGAAGCAATATTCCATCCGGCAGGAAACATAAGTATGGAAACTGGGATGATAAAGCTTGAAGTTCCCCCAGCCTCTTTGCGGAAGTGATAGCTGTGAGAAAAAGTGCCTTATAAGAAAGCCATTTGAGGTCAGCGTCTTCCGATGGTTCAAATGGAGAGAGGGTCAGTCTTTTTTGAGAACCAAAGAAAGATCCCAAACCGGAAAAGGTTCTCTATGTATAGGATTAAGTCTTCTGACTGCCTTAAAAAATCTGAGAATTAACGGATGATGGAGTTATTTATTCTCAGTCATGGAATTAATAGCGGTCATATGCGATCTTAGGGTATTGAGCTTCAGCCCCTTCTGGAACCCATCTTGAAGAAACTGAAGGATGGAGGAAATATTAATATCTTCATGGCCAGTCTCCGACATCCAGGACATAAATCTTCTCCAAACTTTAGCATATTTTCTGTTAGTAGAATCTTTTCTTGAAGAAAGCAGAGTATTGACAACCGATTGTGAGAGACCTTTCCCTTCTAATCTAATTCTTTCAGCCTCCAAGCAGTAAGGTGTCGACGGTCTAGATTCTGGTGATACAGCCCGTTCTGAATCAGAAGATCCGGATGTAGAGGAAGTTTCCAGAAGTTCCCTTTGGACAGCTGGAGTAGGAGAGGTAACCACGACCTCCTTGGCCAAAACTGAGTTATTATTATGGCTTGAGGTTTCTCCTCTACCATTTTCCTCAGGACCCTCGGGATAAGAGAAACTGGAGGGAAGATGTCGACCGACAGGTGTTTCCAATTCATAGAGAATGCGTCCACTATAGTGGGATTGTCGGAAATGTTTAGAGAACAGAACCTGTCCAGCTTCTTGTTTTTTGCTGACGCCATCAGATCCCAGGTCGGTGTCCCCCATCTGGCTATGATCTGATGAAAGATGATCGGGTTGAGCTCCCAATCGGCTTGATTGATTGTCTTCCTGCTCAGATGGTACGCTCGAGTATTGAAGCAAGCTCTGATATGCGTCGCTTTTAATTCCAACAGATGTAATTCTGCCCACTTGAATATTTTCTTGCATAATTTCAGAAGTCGATAGCTTCTTGTTCCACCTTGTTTGTTCAAGTAAAACACAGTCGATAGGTTGTCTGACCGGATCAACACAGGCTTCCCTAATACATAGGTTTTGAACCGGTAGAGGGCTAACAGGACTGCTTTCATCTCTTTGTAGTTCGAGGACTGCTTCCTCTCCCTGGGAGACCAGAGGCCCTGCACCCATTTGTCCTGGAGGTGAGCCCCCCATCCTCGACCGGAAGCATCCGTGGTGATGATCACTGGGGTAAGAAACTGGAAACTTTTCCCTATAGATAGATGTCTTGTGCGTAACCACCATTTGAGGCTCTGGATAGTAGAGGGTCTCATCCTCATTCTTGCGTCTAACTTGAATTTGCTGTGACGCCAAGCTTGAAGCATATTTTGTTGCAGATTTCTGCTGTAAATATTTGCCCAGAGAACAGCATCCGAGACCGCTGTGAGTTGACCGAGCATCTTCATCACTCTGCGGATCAAAGGGAAATGAAGAGACATTAATATTTTTATTTCTTTCTTCAGTGCCTTTATTTTCCCAGGAGGGAGATAGAGCTTCATGGCCGTCGTGTCTATTGTGAGGCCCAAGAAGGTCTTGGAGGTAGCGGGGATGACATCCGACTTCTCCCAGTTTACCAGGAATCCCACTGATTGTAGCAGTTCTATAGTCTTTCTTAAATGTAGTCGTAGTAGGGCTTCTAAATCAGCTACAATTAGCCAGGCGTCCAGGTAGGGGAAGATTTGGATCTCTTGGAGGCGAAGCGTTACTGCAATCACGACCGCTATCTTTGTAAAGACTCTTGGGGCTGAACATAGTCCAAACGGAAGAGCTTTGAACTGATAGTGAAGTATCTCCCCATTTCTCTTGATGGCAATTCTTAAGAATTTCCTCGATTCTTGACTTATTGGGACATGAAGGTATGCGTCTTTTAGGTCCAAAGACGCCATAAACACATTCTTCCTGAGAACGGCCGAGATAGATCTTATTGTCTCCATTTTTAAGTGAATATTCTTCATATAATGGTTCAGGTAGCGGAGGTCTATAATCAACCGACTTTTGCCATCTCTTTTTGGAATAAAGAAAATCCTGAAATATACGCCCGAATTTTTTTTATAATTCGGAACCCTCTCCAGAGCTCCTTTTTCTAGAAACTCGTTTAATAGTAGAAAAATTAGTGGATCTTCCCCTTTGCTGAGAACAAATCTGTCTCTTTGCAAGTAATCGAGTTCTAGTCGATAACCTCTTCGTATAATCTCTAGGACTCAGATGTCTGAAGTGATGCGGCACCAATTTTCGTAGGAGAGAGTTAAACAACCTCGTACTTTCTGCCTTCTGGCGTCAGAACTCTGATTTTGGAGGTCTGTTATCCTCCCCTTTTTTCTTAGATTTCTCTGAGGGGGCCCAGGCTCTACGATCAGATCTTCCTCATCCAGAACGTCCTCTGAAGTTTGATCTTCTTGAGTCTTGTCCTCTATAGGGGCGAAAAAATCTGGTTTTGTCCCTGCGCCTGGGTTGCGGAAAGTTCAGTGCTTTATCTTTCGTGTTATCCTCCAGCAGTTTATCTAAGTACAATCCAAACAACTTCCCAGGTTCAAAGGGAAGGGCACACAGATTATTTTTTGAAGAAGAGTCACCAGACCAAATCTTCAGCCAGAGAGATCTACGGATCGAGTTAGCCAATGCCATGTTCTTGGCACACAGTCTTATTGTATCAACTGGGAAATCACAGAGAAATTCTGCTGCCAATTTGAGTGTAGGCAACTGCTTGAGAAATTCTTCTCTTGATACCCTGTCTTCAATGTCCCTGCCCAGATGGCTGAGCCACACTAAGTGCTTGAGCTACAGGAACGGTCGCCATAGCAGCCTTATTAAGAGAGGTGAGGTAAGTATGTTGTCTTTTGAGGAGACCATCAGCCTTCTTCTCCATAGGATCCTTCAGAAGCGATGAATCGTCAGAGGGAAAGAACGATCTTTTGGCCAATCTAGCTACAGCCGGATCGACTTTAGCAGGGGTTCCCCAGGATGATGATTCCGCAGGATCCGTTTTATATACACTCCTGAACCTGGAACCCAAATTTATTCATCCAACCGGATGTTCCCATTCCTTACTCATTACGGCATCCAGAACTGGGTGTCCGGAAAACACTGACGCCTTCTTTTTAGGAAAATAAAAAAGATCCTTTTCATTATGTTTGCTGGATTTTTCCTTATTGGCCTCCATAATATTCTTGACTTCTTTAACCAGATGATTCGTGTCCCCTTTATCAAATAAAAAATTGTCCTCAATAATAGGAGAATCCGAAAATGGGGAGATTTCTCCTTCAGAGCGTGACGATCTCTCAGAAGTGGATGGGGAACGAGGTCTCCTTTTAGTACCCTTCTTTTTGGACTTGGATTTTCTGAGGAAGGATTTAAAGAGGGAAACCATCGTCTCGTCGTCCGATGAAACATCAGGGAGAGAACATTGCTCACAAATATTAGTGGAGTGACTATCCGGTAGGGGTTGAAGGCAGGAGATGCAGAGGGGAGAGCTAGACCTCCATTTTTTCCTTGGCGGGGAAGGTTCCTGAGTATCCCAATGGCACCTTATGCAGAGATCCTGAAGGAAATCATCTGGGAGTGGCTGTTCACATGATTGGCACATCCTGTGCCTGCTCTTGCGGGAACTCTTTTCTCCTCTGCTGGATACACTGGACATCTGCATAAGAAAGAGCATGAAAAAATAAAAAATGCAGGCAACCATATTAAACAGAAGGTTTGCCTGACAAGAGGAACGGCCTATACCTTAAAAACGCTAGAGCTCGGCTGCCAGGCACAACAGGCACCGGAGCTCAGCAAACACTGCTCTTTAAATTTGAATTTGGCACCAGATCCGGAGTGAGGCGGCAGCCAGTGACGTCAGACGCACTGCGCCTGCGTTCCACCGTGCGTTCCAGCATGCCGGAAGTACAGACATCGCGGCTTCCTGAGTAAGTAACTTGCGGCTCGCATATAAAACTCGCCTCCTGACAACTTCAGCCCCCGATCGGTAGAGATGGCGTTAGCGGGTCAGACATGGAGCCAGGGAGAATACATGGCTATTCCCATTCTGAGGCCTATAAAACCTTGACACAACAAGGTATGACGGCCGCACGACACATAGGTGGGCTTCATCCTCAGATGAGGGGAAAAACACAAGGAGGCATTATGGGAGAGAGGATCTTATAGGGTGAGTAAACTGATTAATCGATTAATTATTGATTAATATATTCTAGGTGGGCGGTCCTGGGAAAAGATGACGACAAGGTTAACCCATTCTGTGCTGCCGTAGGACGAAATGGGAAAATACAAACCCCATAATATAAAGACTGGTGTTTAATACAGAACCCATATTATACAGACTAGTGTGTAATACAGACCCCATATTATACAAACTAGTGTGTAATACATACCCCATAATATAGAGACTGGTAGATAATACAGACCCCATATTATAGAGACTGGTGTATAATACAGACCATATATTATAGAGACTGGTGTACAATACAGACCCCATAATATAGAGACTTATGTATCATACAGACCCCATATTATAGAGATTGGTGTATAATACAGACCCCATAATCAGGGCCATCTTTAATATTGATTGGACCCTGGGCAAGAATTTACTTGGGCCCCCTGGATCCCGCCTCCCCACACCCTAGCATGCAATCACGCCCTCCACCACAACACACACGCACCTCGTAGAGTAGTAAACTTTAATAATGATGAGGGGCCACTAGAGGTATTTACATTAGAAAGCTTGCAGGGACGCGCTATAGACACCGGAACTACCGCGTTTAGCTGTTGTGGTTCTGGTGACTATAGTGTCCCTTAATATAGAGAAAAGAAAAAGAATCAGCACAAAAGTATCAAATAAAATGGCTGTATCATTATTCATAAAAATTGAAAAAGGACAACTGCTGACACAAATATATAGTATATTGCAGATTACTTTTTTTTTTTTTTACGTGCAGATAGTACTGTACTACCAACCCCTCCATCCACCCTACATCCAGGGTAATACAGCGCTAATAGTGTAAACATAACGTCCCCCCAAAAATAATTGTGGTAAGCTGATACTGTGCCACGGTGCCCCCACAGTAATAGTGCTCCCAAAAGTCCCACCAATAGTAATAATTCTCTGCTAGAGCAGACATGGTAGTAATAGTGCTCCTAAAGTGCCCCCAACCTGTCCTCACTGTGCCCCAGAAGTAATAATGCTCCCATAGTGTCCATACTAGTAATCATGTTCCCCATAGACCCCCAGTAGTAATAAAGCCATCATAGTGCTCCTCTCCCCCTTCTTCCTAGTGCCCCCCATAATGTACCAGTATAAAATGCCCCATATATAGTGCCCCAGTAGATTCCCTCAGTGTCCTCCATAATTTGCAAGTATAAAATACCCCTTCTTAGTGCCCCCCATAGATGAGCCCATAGAACTCCTCTCTCCCCTTCCCCATAGTACCCACCATAATGTTCCCCAGTATAAAATACCCCTATACAGAGCACCCCATATAAAATACCCCTTCTTTGTGGCCTCAGTAGATGCCCCCACAGTGTCCCCCAATAATGTGCCAGTAAGATGTGCCCCCATAGATGCCCCACAATAATGTGCCAGTAACAAGTGCCCCCATAGATGCCCCCCAATCATGTACCAGTAACAAGTACCCCCATAGATGCCTCCCAATCATGTGCCAGTAACAAGTGCCCCCATAGATGCCCCCCAATCATGTGCCAGTAACAAGTGCCCCCATAGATGCCCCCCAATCATATGCGAGTAACAAGTGGCCACATAGATGCCCGCCAATCATGTGCCAGTTACATGTGCCCCATAGATGCCCCCCAATCATGTGATAGTAACAGGTGCCCCCATAGATCCCCCAATCACGTTCCAGTAACAAGTTCCCCCATAGATGCCCCCCAATCATGTGCCAGGTGCCCCCATAGATGCCCCCCAATCATGTGCCAGTAGTAGTACCATATAAAAAAAATAAACACTTATACTTACCTCCATCAGGCTGGCAGCGATGCGATGCAGGCCTCTTCCGGCCTGTGTCCCACTCTGTACGGCTCAGGTGGCGCGCGCCGCCTGCACCGGCCTCTGATAGGCTACAGGCACTAGGCCCGCAGCCTATCAGAGGAACGGGGAAGGGAGACGCCTCTCCCTCCCCTGCCCCACAGCTGTCCTGAGGACGGCGATACAGATGACTATGGAGATGAGCGCTTCCACAATGGAAGGTCTCATCTCCCTGTGCCCTGCCACCCCCCACATCACCAGGGGCCAGCGGGGCTCAAGAGGCAGCAAACTTGTGTGTAATACAGACCCCATATTATAGAGACTGGTATACAATACAGACCCCATATTATAGAGACTGGTATATAATACAGACCCCATATTATAGAGACTGGTATATAATACAGACCCCATAACATAGAGACTGGTATACAATACAGACCCCATATTATAGAGACTTGTATACAATACAGACCCTATATTATAGAGACTGGTATACAATACAGACCCCATATTATAGAGACTGGTATATAATACAGACCCCATAATATAGAGACTGGTATACAATACAGACCCCATAATATAGAGACTGGTATATAATACAGATCCGATATTATAGAGACTTGTGTGTAATACAGACCCCATATTATAGAGACTGGTATATAATACAGACCCCATAATATAGAGACTGGTATACAATACAGACCCCATATTATAGAGACTGGTATATAATACAGACCCCATAATATAGAGACTGGTATACAATACAAACCCCATATCATAGAGACTGGTATATAATACAGACCCCATAATATAGAGACTGGTATACAATACAGATCCCATATTATAGAGACTGGTATATAATACAGATCCCATATTATAGAGACTGGTATACAATACAGACCCCATATTATAGAGACTGGTATATAATACAGACCCCATATTATAGAGACTGGTATATAATACAGATCCGATATTATAGAGACTTGTGTGTAATACAGACCCCATATTATAGAGACTGGTATATTATACAGACCCCATAATATAGAGACTGGTATACAATACAGACCCCATATTATAGAAACTGGTATATAATACAGACCCCATAATATAGAGACTGGTATACAATACAGACCCCATATTATAGAGACTGGTATATAATACAGACCCCATAATATAGAGACTGGTATACAATACAGACCCCATATTATAGAGACTGGTATATAATACAGACCCCATAATATAGAGACTGGTATACAATACAGACCCCATATTATAGAGACTGGTATATAATACAGACCCCATAATATAGAGACTGGTATACAATACAGACCCCATATTATAGAGACTGGTATATAATACAGACCCCATAATATAGAGACTGGTATACAATACAGACCCCATATTATAGAGACTGGTATATAATACAGACCCCATAATATAGAGACTGGTATACAATACAGACCCCATATTATAGAGACTGGTATATAATACAGACCCCATAATATAGAGACTGGTATACAATACAGACCCCATATTATAGAGACTGGTATATAATACAGATCCCATATTATAGAGACTAGTATATAATACAGATCCGATATTATAGAGACTGGTGCATAATACAGACCCCATAATATAGAGACTGGTATATAATACAGACCCCATAATATAGAGACTGGTATATAATACAGACCCCATATTACAGCACATATGCTTGTTGGTTTTAACATGTTTTCTCATCGAGCTGTTATATCATGAAGTATAAAACTCCTACACAACTGGTGGCAGAAATAACTCTTTTGTCTTGTGAGTGAAAATCACGTCACAAATTACAAGAATTGTCTAACAGAAGAAAAACTCCCAGGAATTTCAGAAGAATAATCTCCACCTTTCTCCAGTAAACACTTACAGACCCCCCCCCCTTCCCCCTTCCCCAGATTCCCGGAAACAGCCCCTGAGATAAGGTCTTAAAAATGTACATTTTATTTAATTTGATCTGTTTCTGGGAAAGCTGGGTGATTGCTAGACTGCTATTATAGCTGTCCGGCTGGGCATGATAGCCAGCTTATCCAGACTACAGAATGGCAAATCTGTGAGGATATGTAGCAGTGGGTGACTAGCAGTATGACCATGATGATAGCTCTCTACAGACGCTGACCCAGCACTGATTGTGGGGTGGTAAGTATGGAAATGTATATGCCAGCAGATTTGTTTCTCAGAACACACACAGCTGATGTGCTTGTTACAATGTATCAGTTTAAACGTTACCTCTGGTGCCAGTCCTACATATAATGTTGGTCATACTGGTCATCACTCAGCTTTCTCAAAAACCATATAACCTGGAGGAGATAAATATATTTGTAGCAATTTACTAGAAGGAAACTGAGAGATTCCTCAGACGCAGTATAAGACGTGTGGGCTGTGGGGCAGGAATGCAGCGCTCGCTCCACGGAGACCGACTTCTCGGATCTGATGATGTGTATGGTATTATATACATCACTGCGCCTGTGTTTGTGTTTACAGGGGGCTTCATCTCGAGGCGCTCGCTCTGCGCTCTTCTTACTGACTCACTCTGCAAGAATAAACAACTAATGGAAGAAGTAGCGAGATCGCCGCTCATTTCCAGGAAGCCGCTCACTATGAGTCACAATTTATGGTCACAGGCCAGGTGATCGCAGTTGGCATCAGCTTTGGCTATCGCTCCAGCACCTGCTGCTTCTAGGGAAGGTTTCATACTTCATACTGTGTTGTCCCCTCGTTCCAAGGTGTTTAGGATTGGACTGGTCTACCAGTGGGCAGCAGTGGGCCCAGACTCTGACCATCCCTAACAGCCACCAGAAGATGACCCCATTTGAAACTTATTCAGGCTTAAAAGGCATCTGTCAGCAGTTTTGTACCTGTGACACCGGCTGAGCTGTTACATGTGCACTTGGCAGCTGAAGACTTCTGTGTTGGTCCCATGTTCATATCTGCCCACATTGCTGAAAATAATGATGGATTAATATATGCAAATAAACCTCTAGGAGCAATGGGGGCGTCGCCGTTACACCTAGATGCTCTAAGCTCTCTGCAAAAAACAATGACATGCGTTTGCAAGTGTGAAAGTACCCTAATAACACAATGTACACTAGTAATCAACTTTCTTCTAATTAGCTTTATTCAGACAATACTTGAAAACCCCATTTAACTGGATAAACAGAAAGAGGTTATACAGAAAAGGACAGACACTTATAAGGGGTTCTTCACTTTGGACAATTTCTTTTAGGTCCCCTGACAATCAGCTGATCACAGGGTGTCCTACTGTTCAGACCAGGGCCGGTTCTAGGTGAAATGGGGCCCTGGGGCGAAAAACAATAAGGGGGCCCCCCCCACACACACACGACACTTGCTGACTTTAACGTCCCCCCCGTCACTACAGAAATACAGCGCCCCATACTTCTTACATCCAGTGACGTCTCCTTTGATGTAGATGTTCTCTGTCCTCGTCTTCTCCTTTCAGACCAGACCGCCATTTTGTCACCATTTTCCGTCTTTGCAGTTTGACAACAAAAAAAAATCTTAGTTTACTACTTTTCCATCATCCTCCCATCTTCTGGACAAATCATCCTACTACCCCCAATACTGTGCCGCTGTGCTCCCCAATACTATACTGCAGAAACAGATAAACCCCCTGGTAATAGTAGTACCACACAGAGCCCCCCATATAAAATACCCCTTCTTTGTGGCCTTAGTAGAAGCCTCCATGGTGCCCCATAATAATGTGCCAGTATCAAGTGCTTCCCCCCCTATGTGCCAGGATCAAGTGCCAAACCCCCATGTGCCAGGATCAAAGACCAAACTCCCCACCCCATGTGCCAGTATCAAGTGCCAACCCCCATGTGCCAGTATCAAGTGCCAAACCCCCCATGTGCCAGGATCAAGTGCCAAACCCCCCACCCCCATGTGCCAGTATCAAGTGCCAACCCCCCCATGTGCCAGAATCAAGTGCCAAACCCCCCCATGTGCCAGTATAAAGTGCCAACCCCCCCGCCCCATGTGCCAGTATCAAGTGCCAACCCCCCCCCATGTGCCAGGATCAAGTGCCAAACCCCCCACCCCCATGTGCCAGGATCAAGTGCCAAACCCCCCACCCCCATGTGCCAGGATCAAGTGCCAGCCCCCCCCCCCCCATATGTGCCAGGATCAAGTGCCTCCCGCTCCCCCCATGTGGCAGTAAAAGTCTGGTCTTAAAAAAATAAAAATAAAATACACTTGTACTTACCTCCATGACACAGCCATGCGATGCAGCCTCTTCCGGCCTGTTTCCCGCGCTGTACGGCTCAGGCGGCGCGATGACGTCATCGCGCCGCCTGCACCGGCCTCTGATAGGCTGCGGGCCTTGTGCCGGCAGCCTATCAGAGGAACAAGGAAGGGAGACTCCTCTCCCTCCTCTGCCCCACCGCACATCTATCTGTATCGCTGTCCTGAGGACGCCGATACAGATGGCTATGGAGATGAGCGCTTCCACAATGGAAGCTCTCATCTCCCTGTGACCTTCCGGTGTCGGGTGGTGGGCTTGGGGGCCCCTAAGGACTCGGGGGCCCGGGGGCAATTGTCCCCTTGCCTCTATGGAAGCGCCGGCCCTTGTTGAGACCCTAAGCCTGTGAAGGCTAACCTCCGGCACTCCGGCTGTGGTAAAACTACAACTCCCAAGATGTACACTTGCTTGGCTGTTCTCAGATCTCCATAGAAATAAATGAAGCATGCTGGGAGTTGTAGTTTCACCACAGCTGGAGTGCCGGAGGTTAGCCATCACTGCCCGAAGCGATCAGCAAGTGTTTAATTTTCCTGGAGCATCACCACAGGAGAATTATAGTATTACACAGTTCTCGTTGAAGTCAATATCCTGTATGTGTAATGCATAAATGTGTCTTCCAGATTGAGAGACGCTCCTTGTCACCACTCTGGCTAATAGATAAGGGTCCTGGATGTGGGACCCCCTCTATTAATGCTGAACTCCCTAAGAAGGTATTTGAAAATGGGTTGTCTAAACTTGAGGATCCCTTTAAGTCATGCTTGAAGGCTTCAGATTGGTCTGTAATCTGGTAGACGTTGGGGTCTTCCTGCACAATAGTTGGGGTCCTGCTCTATTACTAAAGTTTTCAATTGCTGATGCGGCCGACACGCTAAAGCCGTGACCTTGTGTCATCTGCAGGTGTTGGTTTTATGGCAGCGGCTTCCTACGGGTGTTACAGCCCTGGTAATAAAAGCCGAAGCCCTGGCACTGAGCATGGTAATTATCCGCGTTCCATGTTCTGTTGGCAGAGGATCCGTTACACTGTAATAGTAGACTTTGTTATTCAATGTTCCATAACACCATAGGCACCAAGAATCTTGTACAAGTGATTAAGTTCAGTTGAATTTGGAAGAAATGAAAAATTTACAACGTAGAATGTGGAAAATGCTCTGACTCATGTCAGCGTCTCAGGACATTCATGTACTAGGACCCTCTAAGACACCACGCAGATCTCCTAGCATTGATGGGGTCACAGGAAAAGCTATGTCTGGGGACCCCAATCACACAGCTAAATCTACATCTTCCATAGGGCAGGGCACAGGTATAGGGGGCACCCGCTGGATCAAAGACATCAGTATCATAAGTGGTGCAGCAAGCTCGGGTGGGAGCAGGAGAATGGGACTGGCATGTGGTGGGGTGTTATGATCCACAGCTTGGGATTATAGCTGATGGGCAGAGATCTTAGGAGTTGGACCTCCTGATACTGATGATCTAACAAGAAGTCATCAATGAGTAAGTCAGGAAAAACCCTTTAAGGCAAAGCCAACACTATACAACATGTAGGGGCATTACTATACTACACTCAGACAGACTGCGCCCAGTGACACCAGATGACAGTAATATTAATGGTACGTGATGGTTGGGGGGCCATTACATGTTTTGCATTGGGGGTCACTGCTAAATTCTTCAGAAACAACCTGATGGTCTGTGGGGGAGCGCCTCCAGGTGACCCCGAGTCCAGGAGATGCTCCAGAGGTTCTGGGCTTCATCCTCATTGACACTTGATGATGTTTTACAGTTCATATCAGTTACATTATCTTTTATGATGCGTCTCGTGTTGCTCGACTCTGGGTTTATACAACTGCTCTGAGACACTTTATAGACAATCTGCCAGGAAGTTTCCATTACTGGACACACAGGAGCTTTAGTTATAGTCACCCTGATTAGTAAACATGTGCGACCCAGATGATGATTCTCAAAGCTGCATCTCCTGCTGAAAAAGAGGGATACAATGTTGCAATAGGAAGTCAGTGTCAGACTACTTTCACACTTGCGGCAGAGTGATCCGGCAAGCAGTTCTGTCGCTGGAACTGCCTGCCGGATCCGGCAAAACGTATATGCCAACTGATGGCATTTGTAAGACTGATCAGTCCGAAAAATGCATTGAAATGCCGGATCCGTCTTTCCGGTGTCATCCGGCAAAACGGATCTGGCACTTATCTTTTTCACCTTTTTTTTTGGTCTGTGCATGCGCAGACGGAAAGGACGTATCCAGCATTCCAGTATTTTGAATGCCAAATCCTGCACTAATACATTCCTATGGAAGAAAATGCCGGATCCAGCATTCAGGCAAGTGTTCAGTTTTTTTGGCCGGAGATAAAACCGTAGCATGGTGCGGTTTTATCTTCTGCCTGATCAGTCAAAAAGACTGAACTGAAGACATCCTGATGCATCCTGTACTGATCCTAAGTTACATCCTGTATTATACTCCAGAGCTGCACTCACTATTCTGCTGGTGCAGTCACTGTGTACATTACATTACTTATCCTGTACTGATTCTGACTTACATCCTGTATTACACTCCAGAGCTGCACTCACTATTCTGCTGGTGCAGTCACTGTGTACATACATTACATTACTTATCCTGTACTGATCCTGAGTTACATCCTGTATTATACTCCAGAGCTGCACTCACTATTCTGCTGGTGCAGTCACTGTGTACATACATTACTTATCCTGTACTGATCCTGAGTTACATCCTGTATTATACTCCAGAGCTGCACTCACTATTCTGCTGGTGCAGTCACTGTGTACATACATTACTTATCCTGTACTGATCCTGAGTTAAATCCTGTATTATACTCCAGAGCTGCACTCACTATTCTGCTGGTGCAGTCACTGTGTGCATACATTACTTATCCTGTACTGATCCTGAGTTACATCCTGTATTATACTCCAGAGCTGCACTCACTGTTCTTCACACTCCAGATATGAAATCTCCCAGCCTGTTTTCATCAAGCACAGTAGGACAAGCTTTGCTGACTGT
Organism: Bufo bufo; assembly: GCF_905171765.1. Taxonomy (NCBI): domain Eukaryota; kingdom Metazoa; phylum Chordata; class Amphibia; order Anura; family Bufonidae; genus Bufo; species Bufo bufo. The sequence goes on from NC_053397.1 coordinate 222,345,650, forward strand.
TTACAGTAAAAACCAGCAGAACAAGGAGTGCAGCTCTGGAGTAACTTGGGATCAGTACTGGTTAAGTAATGAAATGAACATCATTGTTATTTACAGATTCATATTACTGAGTATTTGCCTCCAAAAATAAAAATTAAATCACCAGTAAATATCTCTTTTTTTGGCATTTTATATTATGAAATGACTACTTATTGGTTTTACATACTCACAGTGCATTACTACGTCTATGAGCCCTTCATGCACTGTTTTCATAACCAGAGTAAGAAGGATTATAGGACTTTCCTGGAAAGTAAAATGAAATCCCTCTAACTGTAAATCCATGAGATGTCCTCTTCTGGGACTGCATTGAAGTCTGTTCAGTGTGTAAGGGGTGTCAGGTCTTATGTAGGATCTTTTGGGCCCGTGAGTAGTATATGTAGCTCTCACTCAAAGATAGAGACAGGGGAGTACAGAGATATCATAGACCTCCATAGCAAAACTTCACCAGGGCCCCCAGTGAGGACCCCCTATACAGCACTCTGAATGCCATATTTCTCAGTGTCTTTAGAATAGACAACTGATATAAATGCACTGATAAATCTCCCCCACACAGATCGGAGTCCTCTGCTTCACTTCACATAGATACATTATAATTTATCATAAAGCTAGAGGCTGCTCGGGGCCAAGGAATTTATACAGTTACCACTGAAATCAATGGAATTAGCAGAATCTCTATGCACTGCATGCCTCCTAGTGGTGGCTGCAGGAAATGACTGTGGATTTATTTTGAGCAGCAGATGAAGGAGGAGTTTAGTGATGTATTCTCCCTACACACACACCATAGCAGTCGCGTGGTCTGATTCCATGGTAAGTATGCCCTGGATGGAGGATGGATATAGGCAGACACAGTAGTACGTTTTTACTGAGCTCACGTGGGACCAAAGCTTGGTGATTGCAGAGACTCCTAGAGGCAACAGGCTTCATGGGTTGTCCCACAAAACATATTCTGCCGTTTTCAAACCAGCAGCTGGGTCTGAATACTTTTGTAATTTTATGTAATTAAAAATGTTAGCATGACTACTGAGTCATTCAATAAAATATATTGGTATAGCGCCACCTGCTGTTTGTTCTAATACTTATTTCTTTGTCCTGATCACTGAGATGGTCGCACATGCTCAGTTTCATCGTTCAACTGCCTCCTGAGCTGTGATAGGGAGAGCATGGACACGCCCCCTTATCTGCAGCAGAAAAGACACGCCCCCTTATCTGCAGCAGAGAAGACACGCCCCCTTATCTGCAGCAGAGAAGACACGCCCCCTGAGCTGCCAGCTGGTTAGAAATCTAGCACAGCAATGAATGGGGAGATCTCTGGATCCATGTGAGGTCCAGGGCTGGTTCTGGCTTTGTGAGAAAGAGATTGCCATGTATTATATGAGGTCTGATTTTTATTTTTTACATTAGTCATGGGGTAACCCCTTTAACTTAGATCCCTAGGTTGGTGTGCCAATTTGCAAGCATCACTCACCCCAATTTCCTAACTATCACTTGGACATCCTACACACGGCACAGATACTCAGGGCATTTAACCCCTAGTGGAGCATACATTACTCAAGCATCACAATCTCGTCTCATACATGACATATTAATGTGCATCACATCTACAGGAGCATGTCACATAGTAATCACATTCCTGGTATTCCCTCTGTAAACATAAAGCCTCATTCACTCCTCCGTGCTCAAATCCGGGAGACGGTGGTCAGTGATGCATCCATGAGGGATCCGTGTTTGGTCCGTGTGTCATCCATGTTTCACTGACCCTGCACAGCTGAAAAATAATTTTCAAAGCATCTCTTCCTAACGATCCGTGAAACACGGATGCAACACAGATGGCCTCCGTGTTGTATCCGTGGCTTTCACAGAACCATAGACTATAATGGGTGTGAAAAAAAAATGGATGGGGCGGCTCACCCTGCTTTAGGATTACTATGGTGCTCCAACTGCAATTGATGCACCCAAATCAAGAGGTAGGATAATATAAAGTGAAGAAATGTAGACGGTCACTCAGCATATGGCGTCACATCGGATCCTGGAAGTCCGAACAATAACGATTTATTGAACACGTCTAAAATGGGCAATCAAAATAATAAAAACAGCAATATCAACACACCATAAAACATATCATAAAAACAAGTACGACATACAATGGCAATCAACGAGCAATGGGGGAGGTTTACCACTGAGGAAGGAGTAAAGCAACACTCCGAAACGCGTTTGGTGCTCAATTTATTGCCTTGCATAGTGGAGACATAACTATAACCCACACTTACTGGACTTCCATGCTTTTGGACTTCCATGATTCGATGGGACTCCATATGCTGAGTGCCCTTCTACATTTCTTTACTATAATGGGTGTGATGCTGAAATATAGCATGCTTCCGTGCTAAAAACATGGACTGCGCTAAAACACGGATGTCTGAATACACGCATTAAAATGAATGGGGACGTGTGCTGATCCGTGCAGAACATGTACAGCACAAGTCCGTGGAACACTGACGTGTGGATGAGGCTTAGCAGTGCAACATGGGTGTTATTGCCAAGGTAACAAGGTCAATGGTAACCCCTAGCAACAGAGGAGAAACTATGTTTCACTACAAAAGGATACATGTTCTTGTAGGAGGGAGGCGAGCAGTTCCTTCCCAGCCGTCCATCAATACCTTTAGCTTTTATCCCACCCTTGATTTTCGGTAATCTAAGACTAACTTTCTCTACGATCTCCATAATCTCCGTCGTCTTTCTCACTATAGATATATATATATATACATAAACAGAGAAAAAACCTCTGAAGAGAGAATCAAACAAGCAGTGAGATCTCTGTAATCCCGGCTATTCCTGCCGCCGATGGCTTGTACACAGAGCGGAGCACGTTCCATCCGTGGCCTCCATGTGGATGAAGATGATTGACAGGACTCGTGTTATTCAACATCTGGTGCAAAGATGTTGATTTTCATAACAAGAGCAGAAGGTGGGGGGGGTTCAACCATCGCTTTATAGACATATTTATATGGATGTCACTGGAGGACGCGCCGCAGATCGAAGGAAACGTGCCTCCTCGTATGTCTGCGAGTAATGGGCGGGGGGATTACAATTGTAGACAGCATGGGGATGTTTACCCTCTTAGGGCATCCCTTTTCTGTTTGTAGCCCCCCCCCCCCCTACTTCCAGAGTCTACTGCAAGCCTGCATCATTCTTCATTATCAATATGCTAAAATCTAGAGCTGCATTCACAATCTTGCAAGTTTAGGAGCTATAATCTCTGGTGAATGACATTCTGGAAAGTGTTTTCTAATTATCAGACACTATAAAGTCACCAAACTGCCCCTCCTAAATAAAGGAGCTTAGATAAAATGTAAGCAGAATAGTGAGTGCAGCTCTGGAGTATAATACAGGATGTAACTCAGGATCAGTACAGGATAAGTAATGTATGTACATAGTGACTGCACCAGCAGAATAGTGAGTGCAGCTCTGGAGTATAATACAGGCTGTAACTCAGGATCAGTACAGGATAAGTAATGTAATGTATGTACACAGGGACTGCACCAGCAGAATAGTGAGTGCAGCTCTGGAGTATAATACAGGATGTAACTCAGGATCAGTGCAGGATAAGTAATGTATGTACACAGTGACTGCACCAGCAGAATAGTGAGTGCAGCTCTGGAGTATAATACAGGATGTAACTCAGGATCGGTAGAGGATAAGTAATGTATGTACACAGTGACTGCATCAGCAGAATAGTGAGTGCAGCTCTGGAGAATAATACAGGATGTAACTCAGGATCAGTACAGGATAAGTAATGTATGTACACAGTGACTGCACCAGCAGAATAGTGAGTGCAGCTCTGGAGTATAATACAGGATGTAACTCAGGATCAGTACAGGATAAGTAATGTATGTACACAGTGACTGCACCAGCAGAATAGTGAGTGCAGCTCTGGAGTATAATACAGGATGTAACTCAGGATCAGTACAGGATAAGTAATGTATGTACACAGGGACTGCACCAGCAGAATAGTGAGTGCAGCTCTGGAGTATAATACAGGATGTAACTCAGGATCAGTACAGGATAAGTAATGTATGTACACAGTGACTGCACCAGCAGAATAGTGAGTGCAGCTCTGGAGTATAATACAGGATGTAACTCAGGATCAGTACAGGATAAGTAATGTATGTACACAGTGACTGCACCAGCAGAATAGTGAGTGCAGCTCTGGAGTATAATACAGGATGTAACTCAGGATCAGTACAGGATAAGTAATGTATGTACACAGTGACTGCACCAGCAGAATAGTGAGTGCAGCTCTGGAGTATAATACAGGATGTAACTCAGGATCAGTACAGGATAAGTAATGTATGTACACAGGGACTGCACCAGCAGAATAGTGAGTGCAGCTCTGGAGTATAATACAGGATGTAACTCAGGATCAGTACAGGATAAGTAATGTATGTACACAGTGACTGCAGCTCTGGAGGATAATACAGGATGTAGCTCAGGATCGGTACAGGATAAGTAATGTATGTACACAGTGACTGCACCAGCAGAATAGTGAGTGCAGCTCTGGAGTATAATACAGGATGTAACTCAGGATCAGTACAGGATAAGTAATGTAATGTATGTACTCAGTGACTGCACCAGCAGAATAGTGAGTGCAGCTCTGGAGTATAATACAGGATGTAACTCAGGATCAGTAGAAAATAGACAGTTAATGGTGTTACTATCAATTCTTCTACATGAAATTCCAATTACAAAAGCAAATGTGTTTTTGGCCATGAGGTTTTATGACAAGATGATCAAAACAATGTAGCACATCATATCGGCTGCAGACGGAGCTCTTGGCTCTAGGACTGTGGTTTTAGTCACAACATCATTACTAAGAATAATAATCCTCTGTCTTGAGCCAGCTGATTATGCAATACTGGTGGTTTAATAACTGTAGCTCCGAGCAACTGGTATCTGGTGAGGTGATGTTTGTATACTGTCAGTGCGGAGAATGTGTGATATACAGTATCCTAGTTTATGGGGATACACCTCAGATGGCAGCATTTGGGTCAGACTTAGGATCTGGACTTTATAGTCCATACGCCGCTGTACAGTTAGCTGCAGCATCACGATTCCTGTTTTGTCATTCCCTACCTCGGGTGCTTCAGTTCATTATCATATATTTGTCAGCCAGTTGCCTCTTCTGAGCTAAAATATGGAAATTAATCAATTCATTGTAAAATGTGTACTTTGCAAATATTCTATATTATTAATCAAGCACAACATTAATGTTTTATGCTCCAATCATATCCAGAGCTGCACTCAACATTCTTCTGGTTGTTTGATAACTTTTAAGGTGCAGGATCCCTTCTGGTTCAGAGTCTGTAAAGAACATGTTTTGCTGTGGTGCATTCAGGGAGGCCATACATATCTTTTTTAACATGGTCCATAAGGCTAGTCCTATGTGGTGAGGTCTGATGCCTGCCATTTTGGTTCACCCACCCAATAAAGCCCGGAATGTCACTTGCAGATTGGTGCTTTGCAATCAAAATTGACAGTAGGTTGTAATACATAATGCCCAAGAAGTCCAATTTAACCCTGCCCAACCAGATATCTAGGAATTGTAGGAATCCAGTGCATCTGCCATTCCTAAACTTTTGCCCACCAAGTCATGGTTGAAAGGTCTAAAGCCCAGACCATCAAGAAGAGTGATGCCCGATTCAGTAGTGATGTACCTGGAAGGACAGCCCTGTGTGAAATACTAAAGCCTGTATCGCACGAGCCGATTGAGCAAGTGATTGTCGGGAGGGAAGTGTTCTCTCCCGGCAATCGCTTGCTAGCTAGCAGATACTGACTGCTGCTATTACAGCATGGCGAGGAGTGATCGTTATACCATCGCTCGTCCTCATACTGTCTAGTGGTTTGCCAGTGGCAGATCGCTATTAGACAGCACGATCTGTCACCGGCAAACGCTGTTTTTTAAGCCTGCTTAAAAATCTGAATTTCCCAATGAATGAGCGTTTGCTCATTCATCAGGCAATTGGCGGCAGTATTACACTGCAAGATGATCATTAACGAGCGCTCATGCGATCACTGGTTAGTAGTGTTGGTCGAGCACCAAAGTGCTCGTGTGCTCGAGTAGAACACTTCCCGAAGTCAATGGGAGAACCCGAGCATTAAACCAGGCACCCCTGCTCGGCAGAGGGGAGGGAGTCGGGACTCTAGTCCGGCTTAGGAGTCCCTGCTCTGACTCCGTATACAGCTATGTCCATATATGGAGTCAGTGCTTGGGGACACCCAGTGTATTTAAATCTAATTTAGCCTCTATTTCTGAAAAGTTTCTGGCGGGATTCAAACTCACAACCTTCTACATTACAGCCAAGAATGTTAACCACTACACTATAGAGCTGCAGGGCCAGTTACTTAAAAAATAAAGAAATAAAAATAAAAATGTATATCAGACTTCTGCTGTATAGGAATACTAACTAGTAGTAAATATTCCTATACAGCAGAAGTCTCATATTATAATTTTATAACAAGACACGGAGGCTCGTATTGCATCACTCCTTCTTTACTGAAATTCCACAGCAGCAAAGAATTAACATAAAAAACCAAGGACAACCCCAAGCAACCCCTCCCAATAGTTAGTCCATAAATAGGTCCTCCCTTGTCATCTCTTCCTCTTTCTTTGCTGCTGCCCACAGCAGATAAGTACCTCTCGATTTTACTTGGGATTATTTCTTTATTCGTATTACTGTTATGAATGTCTTTTCCTATAACCTATGAGACTATAACCTGATGTATTACGATTCTGTGTGGTTACGTTTGATTCTTTTATTTTATCCTATATTCTTCTTTGTACCTAGGAGTTAATTCCTTCTGATAGTTGTGCGCGGTTTTGATTTTACTGCGGACCATAGCCGTCTCTTTATCGAGTTCTCCGTTCTGTCTTTCCCTACTTACTTTTTTCCAGGCGCCATTCCTCCCCTATTCGGCTAGCCGTTCGCGCTTCTTGCCGCCTGAAGTCTCGCGATTCGCGGGACTTCGGCGGCAGTCGCGCGGGGGGGAGGAGCGCGCCGGGCCCGAGATTCTTGGCTGCCATCTTGCTACTCGCCTGTATTACTTCTTGCGGCGCCGAGACTGGACATCTCGGCCGCCATCTTGGTACCCCTCTGTTCTTGTTGGGTGTAGAGGGGCGTTTCTGCTTCCTCCCCCTTCACCCTCTTCCTTGTTCCGGCGGCGCCATTCCACCGCACATTCGGACATCGGTGCCTGCTCCTGCCTGCTCTGATTATCGTTAGGTGTTTTTTATATTACCCCTATTGTTGTACTGCTCTTCTCAGGAGTGACTAACTCCTCTATCATGTCCCTACCCAGCGATACTCCCTCTGTTCCTTCTGCTCTGGTGGGTCCCACCACTAGCTCTGCCCTGATCCCTGCAGGATCAAATCTCGCCCATCCTGAACCCCAAGTTGTGGATTTTCAACAATCCATCTCTACAGCAATTGCTAATGCCATGGGCAATGTATCTTCTATTATTTCTCAGTCTATATCCCAGGCGCTTAGAGCGCAAAACCCTGTCACCACCCCACCTGTTACTCCAACCCCGATTACCTCCAGAATTGATTGTAATGATGGCTTAGTTCCATCAAAAGACAGCGTGCATAGGTCACGTAAGAGAGTCTGTCCGCGCCAGGCGGAAAAAGCGCGCCCCTGGAAGTCCGCTCGGGCTCGTCTCGAACTCAGTTCTGACTCTGAAATTGAGTCTGATGAGGAGGTTTTGAGTGAGGATCCTTATACCTCTGACATAGACCTTGAGGGGGTCCGGGTGGCTGACGAATTTAAAGGGTTTTCCCCGCCGCTTCATCCCCCTTCTAGCGCGGGTCCAGATGCCAATACTCCGGGATCTAATTCCCTTATTGATCCTCAGGGCGAACCCCTGTTTGATCCAGACAGCCTACACCATCCTAGGTCGGCAGAGTGGTTGCCCATTCCACATGTGGCCCAGTATCTGGAAAATAGGGTGAGGAAACCTCTTTCCAAAGAAACCAGAAATAAATTAAAGGCCGAATGCCCCCGTCCCTTAGTACCGAATAAGGTGTGTGAGACGCCTAATGTAGATCCTAAGATGATCCAGTTTCTTTCCAAGTCTGGATTTAATCCCCGCAAGGGCCTAGACTCCGCTTTTCGGGCTTGTCAAGACAAGCTCTTAGACAATAAAGAAAGAAAGACCGGCACTCGCGATGATGATGAATGTTGCGTTTATTCAGTCACATCTTCAGACTATCTGAAGATGTGACTGAATAAACGCAACATTCATCATCATCGCGAGTGCCGGTCTTTCTTTCTTTATTGCAAGTATTGGGACGTCTCCCCACTGACTCGTGCACCGCGTCTATTCCAGCAGTGCCGACCCTTTCCTATATAAGCTCTTAGACAGTCTGGGGCCCCTGACAAAAATATTTGAAATGGCTGAAACTGCCAGAACTGAGGGTATGGCCATAGACCCAGAAGAACTCAGTGGCTGGGCGCAACGCGCCATTTGTTTGATAGGGAATGTTAATTCCTCGCTCTCCATTGAACGTAGGAAAGCGCTGCTCATGAAAATTGAGCCTAAACTTTCTAACATGTCTCTAACTGAGACGGGTAAGGAGGCTCAGGGGCTCCTTTTTGGCGACAGTTTTATTAAGGACCTAGGCAAATTTGTGGGAGCTTTTACTGCGCTTGACAAAGCTCAGAGCTCCATGCGTAGAGTGTTCCACGGGCGTGTCTCTAATAGGGCCGGCAATTTCAGGGGCCGACTGTCCGGCCGTGTCCACTTCCAGACGCGTGGAAACGCTCGAGGTCCCTATAATCAACGACCCTCGTTCCAAGATCAGAGACAACAGTCCTCCTTCTTCCCATCCAGGGGTCAGACGTTTCGCTCCAGAGGATTCAGAGGCAATCTTGGATCAAGACGTCCACTTGGTAAGTCCTCAAAACCTATGGTTTTCTTCCAACCCTTGTATCGGGGGCAGATGCCAACATTTTTTACCCGCTTGGAACCGGGTTACCTCCGATCCGTGGGTACTAGACACGGTCCAGGGGTTTCGCATAGATTTGACAGTTTCTCATCTGTCACTTCCAGACCCTCATCCACTAATCCTTGCAGATCCGGCCCGGTCTTGCATGGACCAAGAGCTCCATTCACTTTTGGACAAAGGAGCAATAGAGAGGGCTCCTCCCCACCTTCAGTTGGGGTTGTCAGCAATGTGTTTTTGGTGGAAAAGAAGGGAGGCCAATTCCGACCAGTAATAAATTTACGGAATCTGAACAGGTTTGTATGTTACCGCCATTTCAAAATGGAAGGGATTCATTTACTCAGAGACCTTCTACTTCCAGGGGACTGGATGGTGAAGTTGGACCTGAAAGATGCCTACCTGACGGTTCCCGTTTCCCCTCAGTCCAGACTGCTCCTCCAATTTCGCTGGCGCGACCTCCTCTGGCAATTCACGTGCCTTCCGTTTGGCCTCTCGTCAGCCCCTTGGTGTTTCACCAAATTGATGAGACCAGTGGTAGCTTGGCTTCGCAGTCAGGGTATTCGTCTTGTGATCTACCTGGACGATATCCTCTTCATGGCTCAATCCCCATCGGAGCTTCTAACTCACCTGCGGTCTGCGATGTCTCTTATTACAGGTCTTGGGTTTGTCATCAACACCGAGAAGTCCTGTTTACAACCTTCCAGGTCGATGGAATTTCTGGGTTTTGTGGTGAACTCCAACGAGCATACCCTATGCCTCCCGGGGCCCAAGGTCAGGTCCATACGCAAAGAACTACGTCACGCTCTGAAACTTCCTCAAATGTCACTACGTCACCTGGCACGCATTATCGGTCTTCTCTCCTCTTCTATCCAGGCGTTTTTTCCGGCACCTGTTCATTATTGAGCGTTGCAACGGCTCAAGATCGCCCACCTGCAAGCGGGAGCATCCTATGCGGACGTGGTGACCCTGGATCGCGAGACGAGGAACGAACTCATGTGGTGGATCTACAACCTCGACGCGTGGAATGGCAAGGCCATCGTGGGACCTCAACCGGACTTGATTGTGGAGTCAGATGCCAGTCTCCTCGGCTTGGGGGCATACTGCAATGGGGTTTCCACCGGAGGACCCTGGTCAGGCAACGAATCTCATCTACACATAAACGCTCTGGAACTGTTGGCGGGATCTTTCGCCATCCGCAGCTTCACCAACGACAGGATCTCGGCATGTATCAGACTCAGGATGGACAACGTGTCGTCCGTGCGTTATGTCAATGCCATGGGGGGCACCCATTCATCGATCCTAACCCATCTGGCGAAGGAGTTTTGGTCCTTTTGCCTAGACAGAGGTTTCACGGTAATCGCGGAATATATTCCAGGACTACACAATACTTTCGCGGATTGGAGTTCTCGTCACTCTTCGGACTTCAGCGATTGGAGATTAGATCCAGCGGTGTTCTCCTCCATCATGTCGGTTTGGGGACCCCTCTCGATGGACCTCTTTGCCTCACGTTGGAACGCCCAGCTCCCGCGCTTCTACAGTTGGAGGCCGGACCCTCGGTCGGAGGCCGTGGACGCCCTACTACAGGATTGGTCGGGTCATCTGGCTTACGCTTTTCCCCCATTTGCACTCATCCCACGGGTGATATCACAGGTTCGTCGTCAACTGGCAGACTTGGTGCTGATAGTTCCCTTTTGGCAAGCCCAATCATGGTTCCCTCAACTTCTGGAGCTTCTAGTGGAGGACCCCCGTCTTCTTCAATCGTTTCCAGATCTTCTTCGCGGACCTCTGGACCAACTTCATCCACTGGTGACGGACGGTTCTCTTCGTCTCCTTGCATGCAGAGTTTCAGGGAGCGTTGGGACGTCACAGGCTTATCGGGAACGGCTCATACCCTTCTGGAGAACGCGTGGGCCCCCGACACCTGACGCGCTTATCAGTCAGCCTGGAAACGTTGGTCTGATTGGTGCGTGGGGCGGGGTCTGGATCCCTTTTCGGCTCCTGTAACAGACATGCTCGAGTTTTTGTCGTCTCTTTATGAAGAGGGTAAGGCGTATAGGTCCATTAACCTCTTCCGTTCAGCCATATCTTCTCGCCACCAAGGGTTTGCGGGTTGCCCGGCGGGTCAACACCCTTTGGTATGTCGGCTTCTGAAGGGATCACGATTATCTCGTCCTCCTAGACCCCGTTTCACTAGTTCCTGGGATGTTATGTTGGTTCTTCAATTTTTCTCTGGTTGGTCCCTCAATTCTTCTTTGTCTCTACGCCAACTTTCGGCGAAGCTGGTCACCCTGCTGTGCTTGATCTCCTGCAAAAGGGTTTCAGATGTGCGAGCCTCGGATTTCGATCCTCTGTCTTTTACTCCAAGTGGTGTCTCCTTTAATATATCTCGCCGCACGAAGACTAATATTCGGTCGGTTTCCTACCCGGCTTTTCCTGATAACCAAGCTCTTTGCCCGGTGCATTGTTTGAAAAAGTACTTAGAACGCACCACTTCCTTACGTATTCCTTCTGCCCCGCGGTTTCTAGTGTCACCTTATCCCGTTGGGTTAAGTGGATTCTTTCTCAAGCCGGGGTTGATACGTCGGTATTCACGGCTCATTCGGTTAGAGGAGCTTCGGCTACCTCCATGACCGTTGCAGGAGCCCGTCTGGAGGATGTTCTGTGTTTAGCTGATTGGTCTAGAGCTTCAACGTTTAGGGAATTTTATTTCAGGCCACCTCCACATGCTTTTTCTGCTGTTATTTCGTCGCTTTAAACTTGCAATACGAGCCTCCGTGTCTTGTTATAAAATTGCATGATTTTCCTATTTTATGACTTAAAGTCATGATTTTATTAAAGACACGGAGGCGAGTATTGCCCACCCTTCTGTTCCCTCCCTTCTTGTTTAGCGGATGACCAGATGATTGTGTTATATGTTATTTATAGCTGATGACCAGATGATTGTATTATATGTTATTTATAATTTACGTTTTTGTCTTCCACATGCTTGAAAAGTTTTTAGGTTCTGTGAATTACCTCATATTATCCTGTTTTTTCTTTCCGTAGGTTGATTCCCGATATACACCTAGTGATGTGTCCAAAAAGTTCTTGATGTCAGTGGGCCGATGCTCCGGTTGAGCTCTGGTTCCAGTTTCTCGGTTCATGGTTCCCGGTTGGAGTTCCGCTGGAAGAGGTTCGGTCCAGTATTCAAGTGTGGTTCTCATCAAAGAAAGAGGAAGAGATGACAGGGGAGGACCTATTTATGGACTAACTATTGGGAGGGGTTGTTTGGGGTTGTCCTTGGTTTTTTATGTTAATTCTTTGCTGCTGTGGAATTTCAGTAAAGAAGGAGTGATGCAATACTCGCCTCCGTGTCTTTAATAAAATCATGACTTTACGTCATAAAATAGGAAAATCATGCAATTTTTTTAAGTATCTGGCCATACAGCTCTATAGTGTAGTGGTTAACATTCTCGGCTGTAATGTAGAAGGTTGCGAGTTTTAATCCTGCCAGAAACTTTTCAGAAATAGAGGCTAAATTAGATTTAAATACACTGACTCGAGCACACGCGATATTCGGCCGAGCATGCTCGCCCAACATTACTCATTAGCAATTATCAGCCAAAAAATAGGCCAGTGTAAAACAGCCCTAAGTCTATCAACTGTTATTCACTATGTTTGTAAGCATTGGACTACCTTAGGTTTCCTCTCCATTCAGATTCAAAGCAAAAGTAAACTGTTGAATGCTGCTTGGAATGTATCTGACATTTATCTGCACCTCACTATTACATAACGGATCAGCTGTAGCTAACAGTCATCTGATATTCCACAGTAGAAAACCGGCAGAATTATGAATTTAGCTCTAAAGGCTAGAGCAGCAATTCAAATCAGTATCGGACAATTCACGTTGATTTAAAGGGTGACAGAAATGAGGACACAGGCACATTGTAGGTGACTGAAATTATTTGGATTTTTTACACCCACATCATTGTCTGGAATTACTATGAGAAGCCCAAGCAACAAAAAAATGCATCTTCACACCAACACAGAGACACCCACAAGAAACAAGAGGAATCTCCCCAGGATCTCATGTATGGACACACAGAGTCACTTGGCCGCAGATCAAAATTATCTCAGAAAACAAAGAAGGCGCCAAATAAAAGATTCTAAAAACTAAAACACAAATGCAAGCCAGAGGTGTGGAACATAAGTAAGAGCAAGTATATGCAGGGCCGTCTTTAAAGCGGGGCAAAAAAGGCTGCTGCCTCTTGAGCCCTCCTGGCCTCTGCCCACAATCGCCGGCTCCGTGTCCCGATCCTATCCTTCATTATGCGAGCGGCATGGCTCGCATAGTGAAGGACTTACCCTGGGGACCCGGAAGCGGTGAAAGCTCTATACTCACCTTTTCCTGGTCTTTGGCTCTCCGCTGTGAAGGCTGCGTAGATGTGAGGTTGTGCTGTGACCTCCCGCTGTGTGCACAGTTCACAGTACAGCAGACTGAAGAGGAGGAAGACCCCGCGCGGGCGGTGAGGAGCGGCGGCATCCGGAGCAGGAAAGGTAAGTGCTTTTATTTTTATTTTACTTTATATGAGGCTGATGGAGGCACTGGGGGCTGAAGAGAGGCATATGGGGGCTGAAGAGAGGCATATGGGGGCTGAAGAGAGGCATATGGGGGCTGATATGAGGCATATGGGGGCTGATATGAGGCATATGGGGGCTGAAGAGAGGCATATGGGGGCTGAAGAGAGGCATATGGGGGCTGAAGAGAGGCATATGGCGGCTGATATGAGGCATATGGGGGCTGATATGAGGCATATGGGGGCTGATGAGAGGCATGGGGCTCTTATCTCTGATTGGGGGTCATTCACATTGGGGTCTGAGCTGAGGTCTGATTGGGGATCTGAGGTCTTATTGGGGTCTTATTAACATTGGGGGTCTGATTGGTGGACTGACCAGAGGTGTCATGAAAATTTTTTTTTCCTTATTGTCCCCCTCTAAAACCTAGGTGCGTCTTATGGGCCGGTGCGTCTTATAGGTCGAAAAATACGGTACTTGCTTGCTCCTCCTCCCGACCTCCCCTGTCCTTTGCGTACGCCGCGCACTGTGACGTCACGCGGAGGCATTGCAACGCTTGGGTGAGCCGAGCCCCGGTCTCCTTCCTGAACTGCAGAGCGGTGCCCACTTTCTGCCCTGAGCCCAGCTGCCCAGAGGTCTGATCCTGAGCCTGCTGTAAGTATTTACAGTAATTCACTGTAAGCTATATTATATATATATTACTTGTTTTATGTGAGTAAGGATGCTGGGTGGTTGGAGAAGGGGGGGGGATGGAGAAGAGAGGGAGGGGTGGATGGAGGGGTTAGTAGTACAATTCGATCTGCACGTAAAAAAAAAAAAAGTTATCTGCAAAATATTATATATTTGTGTCAGAAGTTGTGCTTTTTTAATTTTTAGAATAATGATACCGCCATTTTATTTGATATTTTTGTGCTGATTCTTTTTCTTTTCTCTATATTAAGGGACACTATAGTCACCAGAACCACAACAGCTAAACGTGGTAGTTCCGGTGGCTATAGCGCGTCCCTGCAAGCTTTCTAATGTAAACACTGACTTTTCAGAAGAAAAGGAACACCTCTAACGGCCACTCATCAGACGGCCACTAGAGCCGCTCCCTAGTTGTGCAACACTGGCATTCATGCTAAACACTCCTCATAGAAATGCATTGATTCAAAGCATCTCTATGAAGCCACGCATGACTAATAGCCTCCCAATGCTTCCCTATGGGATAGCAGTGGGTTGGCTATGATATACTCACACACTTAGGGTTGCCACCCGTACGGGAATGACCCGGACAGTCCGGGTTTGCAATCCTGTGCCCAGGTACAAGCCTTTCTCAGACCCGAGCACAGGATCAGCTGTGAATGATGGCGGCAGGTGCAGGGCACAGGGAGATGAGCGCTTCCATTGTGGAAGCGCTCATCTCCATAGTCATCTGTATCGCCGTCCTCAGGACAGCGATACAGATGGCTGTGCTGCGGCAGGGGAGGGACAGGCTTCTCCCTCCCCTGTTCCTCTGATAGGCTGCAGGCACAAGGCCTGCAGCCTATCAGAGGCCGGTGCAGGCGGCGCGATGACGTCATCACGCCGCCTGAGCCGTACAGCATGGTACACAGGCCGGGAAGAGGCCTGCATCGCATCGTTGGAGGTAAGTAAAAGTTTTTTGTGTTTTTTTTCAGAGGCACCTGAAATTGGCACATATGGGGGAAGGGGTGGAAAGAGGCACCTTATACTGCCACATATTGGGGAGGAGGAGAAATGAGGCACTTGAAACTGGCACATATGGGGGAAGGGGAGGGGTGGCACCTTATACTGGCACATTTTTGGGGGGAGGAGAAAAGAGGCACTTGAAATTGGCACATATAGGGGAAGGGGTGGAAAGAGGCACCTTATAATGGCGACAAAATGGTGGTCTGGTCTGAAGGTCCGAAAGGAGAAGATGAGGAAAGAGAACATCTACATCAAAGGAGACGTCACGGGATGTAAGAGGTACGGGGCGCTGTATTTCTGTAGTGACGGGATCAGGGGCGTAACGTTCGCGGTGCGACAGTGACCGGGGTGGAGGCGGGACATGGGTGTGGCTGGAGGCGGGGCATGGCGTGGCTTGAGGTGGGGATATGGGCGTGACTGGAGGTGGGACATGGGCGTGGCTGGAGGCAGGGCATGGGTGGGGCTGTTCGGGTTTGGCTTGAAGAAAAGGTGGCAACCCTACACACGCTGCACATTTTTTGTGTGTGTGTTGTGGTGGAGGGCGTGATTGCATGCTAGGGTGTGGGAAGGCGGGATCCAAGGGGCCCAAGTAAATTCTTGCCCATGGTCCAATCAATATTAAATACGGCCCTGAGTATATGTACATGGAAGCCCCACAGAAACATACGATAGCCATAGACTGTATTCTGTGACGCTGTTACTCATCTTAGCATGGCTGGGGTAGTTAAGGCTTTATCATTGTAAAATGAAACGATCTGCAGCTTCTGATTCCGTGTTTAAATTTCCCAATATTTTCAAGATCTTAAATTGCTGTAAATAAATGAATTTTTTTTACACCAAAACGCTAAATTGTATAAAGTCCTTAGGATAACGTCACATGCTGTGGATTTTGTTGCAGAATTTTGCGCAACAGAAAATCAGCTCCATTCATTTGAATGGCCTGAAAAGCACATTCATTTCTACAAGCCTCTTTCAGATGCATGGATCTGATCTTATGTCAGGACACGGAGGCTGATATCGCATTAACTCTCTCTTTACTTCTACCATAGCAGAAAAGAAAAACAACATTGAGGGTACAGAAACCATGGTAACAGCCCCGCCCCTCCATCCCAGTGTATATAAGGTCTGTTCCCACTGGGATCCTCCTCTTTCTTTGCTGCTACCAGATAAGTACAGAGAAAGTGAATGTTCTATGCTTTATCCCTTTTGCGTGTTTCTGTGGTGATATTGTTGCCCTTCAGCGTCCTCCCCCCTTGAGTCGGGGAAGCTGACTCGGGCATCTTATGTATTTAGGTTTTATGTATAGATTCTATTGAGGTCTACTGTTTTTTTATATATACGCTGCTCAAAAAAATAAAGGGAACACAAAAATAACACATCCTAGATCTGAATTAATTAAATATTCTTCTGAAATACTTTGTTCTTTACATAGTTGAATGTGCTGACAACAAAATCACACAAAAATTAAAAAATGGAAATCAAATTTTTCATCCCATGGAGGTCTGGATTTGGAGTCACACTCAAAATTAAAGTGGAAAAACACACTACAGGCTGATCCAACTTTGATGTAATGTCCTTAAAACAAGTCAAAATGAGGCTCAGTAGTCTGTGTGGCCTCCACGTGCCTGTATGACCTCCCTACAACGCCTGTGCATGCTCCTGATGAGGTGGCGGATGGTCTCCTGAGGGATCTCCTCCCAGACCTGGACTAAAGCATCTGCCAACTCCTGGACAGTCTGTGGTGCAACGTGACGTTGGTGGATAGAGCGAGACATGATGTCCCAGATGTGCTCAATTGGATTCAGGTCTGGGGAAAGGGCGGGCCAGTCCATAGCATCAATGCCTTCGTCTTGCAGGAACTGCTGACACACTCCAGCCACATGAGGTCTAGCATTGTCTTGCATTAGGAGGAACCCAGGGCCAACCGCACCAGCATATGATCTCACAAGGGGTCTGAGGATCTCATCTCGGTACCTAATGGCAGTCAGGCTACCTCTGGCGAGCACATGGAGGGCTGTGCGGCCCTCCAAAGAAATGCCACCCCACACCATTACTGACCCAATGCCAAACCGGTCATGCTGGAGGATGTTGCAGGCAGCAGAACGTTCTCCACGGCGTCTCCAGACTCTGTCACGTCTGTCACATGTGCTCAGTGTGAACCTGCTTTCATCTGTGAAGAGCACAGGGCGCCAGTGGCGAATTTGCCAATCTTGGTGTTCTCTGGCAAATGCCAAACGTCCTGCACGGTGTTGGGCTGTAAGCACAACCCCCACCTGTGGACGTCGGGCCCTCATATCACAATCATGGAGTCTGTTTCTGACCGTTTGAGCAGACACATGCACATTTGTGGCCTGCTGGAGGTCATTTTGCAGGTCTCTGGCAGTGCTCCTCCTGTTCCTCCTTGCACAAAGGCGGAGGTAGCGGTCCTGCTGCTGGGTTGTTGCCCTCCTACGGCCTCCTCCACGTCTCCTGATGTACTGGCCTGTCTCCTGGTAGCGCCTCCATGCTTTGGACACTACGCTGACAGACACAGCAAACCTTCTTGCCACAGCTCGCATTGATGTGCCATCCTGGATAAGCTGCACTACCTGAGCCACTTGTGTGGGTTGTAGACTCCGTCTCATGCTACCACTAGAGTGAAAGCACCGCCAGCATTCAAAAGTGACCAAAACATCAGCCACGAAGCATAGGAACTGAGAAGTAGTCTGTGGTCACCACCTGCAGAACCACTCCTTTATTGGGGGTGTCTTGCTAATTGCCTATAATTTCCACCTGTTGTCTATCCCAGTTGCACAACAGCATGTGAAACTGATTGTCACTCAGTGTTGCTTCCTAAGTGGACAGTTTGATTTCACAGAAGTGTGATTGACTTGGAGTTACATTGTGTTGTTTAAGTGTTCCCTTTATTTTTTTGAGCAGTGTATTTTTATCTGAATTAGGTTCTTTTCCCCCTTTTTCTTCCTACGGCATTTTTATCCGCGCCATCTTTAGTAGGCATTAATTTGTTCTGGCTCCCCCTGCGCCTGCCGGCCGGACTTTTAACATACTGGCCATTCGGCCGCTCGGTCTGTGGCGCCATCTTACCTCAGGTTTTTTCTCCTCAGGCGCCATCTTGGTCCCCGGCTTCTTTTCCTCACCGCTGTCCTTTTGCGCTCGAGATCTCGCGAGATTCGCGGGATCTTGGGGGGGGAGGTTCCGTTTGACGCAACGGCTTTTCTCCTGCATCTTGGGCATTGTGGACACGCCCCCGGTCTTCCCGCGTCTATCTTCGAGCTTCTACTGCCCACAATCCTCTTCCGGCCCTGCGGTCTGTGAGGTGACGTACCTCCAGCATTCAGCTGCCATCATGTCTCAGCCCCCCCCCCCCCCCACTACGCTGCCCGTACCAGCCCCTGCTCCCAGAGGCCAGGTTCCCCCATCCCCCAGGAGAGTTATGGAGCCCTCTGCTGCAGAGGCTCAAGCATTGGCCTTACAACAGTCAATTTCAAATGCTATTATGACGGCGATGGGCTCTATGTCCTCCGTCCTCACACACTCCATTTCCCAGGTCCTGGTAGCCCAGCCTCACACTGCACACCAGGGTTTACAATTGCCACAGTTGCCACCTCCATCTGCCTCCAGAAATCACATGACTGATGGCTCTGCTCCATCAATGGAAAACGCGCTTGGATCGTGTAAAAGAGCCTGTCTGCGCCAGGCAGAAAGCGCGCGGTTATGGAGGTCGGCGCGGTCACAGCCCGAGCCTGAGTCCGACTCGGATAGGGGGTCCGAGGAGGAGGCACAATTGCATTCTCTGCATGATTCAGAGGAGGATTTGGCCTATATTGAGGTGGATCCGACTCCCCAAGCCGGCCGTCTACTGGCGCCTACCCGGATGTAGCGTCGGGATCTGCTGTTTCCCTTATGGATCCGGCAGGGGAACCGCTATTTGATCCTGACTCACTACACCATCCCCGGTCCTCCGAGTGGCTCCCGGCCACACATGTGGCACAATATATGGAGGCCATGATGCGTAAGCCTCTTAATAAAGAGGCCCGTAGCAAATTACGGGCTGAATGCCCACGGCCACTTATCCCGTATAAGATATGCGACACGCCAGTAGTGGATCCCAAGATGTTACAATTTTTGGCCAAAACTGGTTTTAACCCTCGCAAGGGTTTAGATTCCGCTCTCAGGACATGTCAGGACAAGCTCCTGGACATAACTGGCCCCCTTGCAAAGATTTTTGACATGGCCGAGTCCGCTAAGGCTGGCGGAAAGCAAGTGGACCCTGAAGAACTCAGGGGATGGATACAGAGGGCTATCTGTATAGCCGGAAACGTAAACACGTCGCTCGCCATAGAGAGGTGGAAAGCGATTTTGATGAAGATTGAGCCTAAACTGGCCAATCTGGCACTATCAGAGGCTGGCAAGGATGCCCACGGTCTCCTATTTGGGGATTCTTTCATTAAGGAGCTGGGCAAATACGTTGGTGCCTTTACGGCTCTCGACAAGGCACAGACATCTATGCGCAAGGTGTTTCCCAATTCTTTCTCCGCCAGGGCCGGCAGTTCCCGGGGCTGCCTGTCCGGCCGGTCCTCTGTACACACCCGAGGTTCGGGTAGAGGCTCCTACGCATGTCGGGCATCTCTCCAGGATCAACGCCACCAGCCCGCTTTTTTCCCATCCCGGGGCGGACCAGGTCGATCCAGAGGGTTCCGTGGAAATCCAGGTGCCAGACGTCCATATGGTGAGTCCCAACCCTCTACTTTTTTCTGTCGTTTGCATCCGGGCAGACTCCGTTTCTTTTCGCATGCGTGGGCAGGTGTCACCTCTGACCCATGGATACTGTCCACAGTCAGAGGTTTCGAGATAGATCTCGTAGCCAACCCGATAGGCCTGTCTCCTCCACACCCCATGGTGTTGTCCGGTCCAGCACAGACACTCGTTTACAGGGAGCTGACAGAATTATTTCACAAAGGGGAGATAGAACTAACCCCCACGGATCACATGGGAGTTGTCAGCAACATCTTCTTAGTGCAAAAGAAAGGAGGCCAAATGCGCCCAGTGATCAACCTCAAATCTCTAAACGCATTTGTTCAGTACCGCCATTTCAAAATGGAGGGAATCCACCTAAGGGATATGCTTCTCCCTGGAGATTGGATGGCCAAACTGAATCTCAAAGATGCTTACCTAACCCCGTAGCTCCCTGCTCCAGAGATCTTCTACGTTTTCTCTGGAACGACCAGGTTTGGCGTTTCACGTGCCTCCCATTCTGACTCTCCTCCGCCCCCTGGTGCTTCACCAAGCTAATGCGCCCAGTAATGGCTTGGCTTCGCAGCCGGGGAGTGCGATTAATTATCTACCTGGACGATATTCTGTTCATGGCTCACACTGCCTCTGTCCTCCAGGATCATCTAGAGATGTCTATGACGCTCATCACCAACCTGGGTTTCATTATCAATCGGGAAAAATCGTGTCTAATTACCTCCACGTCCATGGAGTTTCTGGGGTTCACCATAGACTCTGTTGCTCTGACACTCAATCTTCCCCAGGCGAAGGTGCGAGCTATTCGCAAGGAGTTAAGACACTCCCTGACGCTGCCGCAGGTATCCCTGAGACACCTGGCACGGATAATAGGTCTTTTGTCATCGTCCATCCAAGCGATTTTTCTGGCTCCTCTTCATTACCGGGCGTTACAATGCCTCAAAATTGCACATCTACGAGCGGGGGCGTCTTATGCCGACATCCTCGTTCTAGACGAGGAAACCAGACAGGAATTGATGTGGTGGATCCACAATCTCTCGGTGTGGAATGGCAGGGCGATCTTCGGTCCCCAGCCGGACCTCATTATAGAGTCGGATGTCAGTCTTCATGGCTGGGGGGCTCATTGCAACGGCGTCTCCACCGGAGGGCCCTGGTCTCTGGACGAATCGCGACTCCACATCAACGCTCTGGAGCTCCTGGCGGACTCTTTAGCGATCCGAAGTTTCGCCAATGACACAGTCAGAGCCTGTATCAGGCTCCGTATGGACAATGTGTCGGCGGTCCGAAACGTGAATTGCATGGGCGGCACGCGCTCCTCCGTACTGACACACTTAGCGAGAGATTTCTGGGATTATTGCCTGTCCAGGAACATCATGGTGGTCGCGGAGTACCTCCCGAGCCTCCACAATATTCCAAATTTTTCTCCCTCTTCACCACAGCTGTGTCCTGTGGCTTGCCTACAAGAATATGAATCGCGCACGCTTGGATTACGCTCTTCGGCTCATCCTCATCTGTTCATCTCCTTCCGCAGACCTTTCACCCCAGTCGTCAGTGTTACACTCTCACGCTGGGTCAAGTGGATCTTATCCCTCTCGGGGGTTGATACTTCCATTTTTACCGCACACTCGGTTCGGAGCGCGGCGGCCACGTCCATGACTGTCTCTGGTGCGCGCTTGGAAGATGTCATGAAGCTAGCAGATTGGTCTAGGGTCTCCACCTTCCGTGAATTCTATTTTCAGCCACCGTCTCACGCTTTTTCCTCTGTGGTGGCTCGACTTTAAACTTGCAATATGAGCCTCCGTGTCCTGGAATAAAATGACATGATTTTCCTATTACATGACGTAAAGTCATGATTTTATAAAGGACACGGAGGCGAGTATTGCCCCACCCCTCTTGCTGACTCTCCCTGGTTGTCCTTCTTGATTATCGGTATAACTCCTCAGCTATTTTGAACCTGGTTAACCTGTAACAGTGCTATATGTGTGATACTTATTCCACTCGATTTCTCAATGCTTCCTTATCAATTGTTTTTCTTAATAAGTTGAAGATGTCAGGTCTTTGAGGACATGCTCCAGCATTCCTTGCTTCAAGTTCCGGTTTTCCCTGTTCTTGCTTCCAGTTGAGGAGGTCTCGGACGAAGTTCTCCAGTCGATCCGGTTGAGTTGTCAAGAAGATGTTATTTCTCTTCCAGTTGGTCTCAGTTTGAATTCCTGGCAGTACACAAAGAAAGAGGAGGATCCGAGTGGGAACAGACCTTATATACACTGGGATCGAGGGGCGGGGCTGTTACCATGGTTTCTGTACCCTCAATGTTGTTTTTCTTTGCTGCTATGGTAGAAGTAAAGAGAGAGGTAATGCAATACTCGCCTCCGTGTCCTTCAAAAAATCATGACTTTACGTCATGTAATAGGAAAATCATGTAATTTTCAGTCACATAAAATTCTGCAACAAAATCCGCAGCATCTGTCGGCACCCTAACACTTCTGAATCTGAGGCACTGAAGAAATTGCATTTAAACTTCACACTGCTCTGGGGGATACAAAATTCAGAAGGACAACTACACTGATCTCTATTATGTAACAGTATATCACTGCAGGTAAAATGGAATAATCTGGCTGTTTACCTCAAAGAGAATGATCTAAAATGGAAAAATATAACTGCTATAATACTGCTCCTATGTACAAGAATATAACTGCTATAATACTGCCTCCTATGTACAAGAATATAACTACTATAATACTTGTAACTGTCCGCTTATCATTGTGGATCTTGTTCAGCACTTACTGCTGGGTGGAACCTTTCTGCCTCCCTTTGGTTCCCTGGGGAATGTTTTGATCAGCAGGATTACAAGACCACTCCTTCTCCTGTCTTAGAAAGAAAGCCTTTTCCTGTATCTCAGATGCCACATGTTAGCTGTCTGCATAGGATTTCATGGAAGATGTCTGCAGACAATCCCTAAAGCTTAAAGTTTGTACCCCCTTGGCAAGTGGATCGAGGTATGCAGAAAAGTGTGCATTGTTATAAAGGTGTATATGTTCTAGAGATAAACCCTGTTCATGCTGTTTGGTTTTAAATACGCTATACTGTATAATCCAAGGCACTTTGCATGTAACCATGTTTCTTTGAATGTTCAATGTAATTAGATGTGTGTGCAGACAACTGTAATTAACCCTGTAACCCCCTTTTTGGTGACAACTGTAAATAAGTGTGTTGTATGTCATTTACAGTTTTCACGGTGCTATGGTGCTATGGTGCTTACGATATTCATGTTTACGGTGCTCAAGGAGATAAAGAAAATAATATTCAACCCTGCTGCGCACCTTTGTTCCAAAAGAATAAAACTACTGCACCCGTCAGAAGCTCTCCTCTTGTTATTTATTCGATGCCAAAGGGGCCGTAACAGTGAAAACTCGTCGCTGCGGTGGAGACTCGACATCACCACCTGCGTCGCTGTCTTCATCGAACTGTGAGTAAAGGCTTCCCAACGCCTCGCAAGACACGTGCGGACGCCATCTTGGCAACAGAGACTTGGCTAAAAAAGTAAACGTGTCACGTGGACTTTTAAATATAGCGGGCTCTTTATATGTGATCCGGAAGCCGCCCTTAACTACTATGCGAGCCAAATAGTTAATATTTTGCTAAACCAGTGATCAAGTTATTATATTCGTGTTTAGAGGCCTAGTGTCAGATTTAAAGCAACGCTATCTTCCAAGTTCCTAACCCACTAAACTGCAGTTATTTACAGAAAGGGTTAATTGTCTGGTTAGAAAGTGTCAGCAGTATATTCGTTTAAAACATTTTGTAGTACTGTATGCATTGTTTGCTAATCTTTAGTTACAAGTGTGAACACCTGTTATCTGTCGTAGCCCTTAGTAGCAAGTTTGAGCCAACACTTATTCAAGTTAGGTTTCAGGCACACTCACACCTGAAAGGCAAAGGCACACTAGAACAAAATGTTGTCACCTGCTGAAGAAACAGACAAACCCACAGAGTCACAACAGGTACGATCCAGCTCTAGAGAGCGAAGCCTAACAGAAAAGGGCAAAGAAATGCACGAAGAAACAGTTAAGAAAAATGAAAAGGCATTCAACAAGGTGTGCAACTCTTGGAAGGAGCTAGCAAAGGAATGTAGGACAAAGTTAAAAGGTTTCTGCTCAACTGAAGACCTTAATACAAGATTGAAAGAGATTAAAGCCAAAGAAGCGTTAGTGCACCAACAGTATGAGTCCATGTGCCGAAATAATTCCACTACCCCGTACGTTGTTAAGAAAATGGATGCATGCACCGCGTTAACGGCTGAAATCTGCAACCTCATCAGCAAGCGGCTAGAGAATGTAGATGAAATCTTTAACGATCAACTTGAGAAGGAAAGGGTGAGGATGGCGCTTAATAAAGAAGAGCATGAGTCAGTCTTTGGAAACTCAGAAACAGAAACTGTCCTCTCAGAGTCATTACCAGACTCCAATGCAAGCTCAAGAGCTACTTCCAGATCTAGCAAACGCGCTGACGCAGAAGCAGATCTTGCAGCCAAAATAGAACAGGCAAAGGCGACGCAACAGATGCGCGAGGAGCAAGCTAAGCTGAACAAACTAGAGGCAGAAATTAAACTGAAGTTGGATGAGGAAAAGACAAGACTACAACAGCTACAAGCAGAAAATGAAGTCAAGGTAGCTGCAGCAAGAGTGAAAGCCTACAACGCTTATGATAGTCTTGAAATTTACGAACAGGAGACAGACCACAATGTGCAATACCTCTGCCAAAATAATGAACCACGAAACTCATTGAATCCAAAGGCTGTGCCATTTCAACCTTCAAATACACCACTTGGGGTGTCAAGACCAAATGAAGAAGTTAGTCTAACCCCAGGACTTGCAAGTCTGCTTATCTCCAACCGTCTCCCTATACCTGAACCAACTGTATTCACAGGTGATCCTTTGAAGTTCATAGATTGGAAGATATCCTTTATGGCGCTGATTGATCAGAAACCACTCCCTGTGTGCGAAAAAATGCTGTACTTGAAGAGGTATCTCGGTGGTGAAGCTCGTAAGGCAGTGGAAGGGTTCTTCTACCGAAATTCAGAAGATGCCTATCTAGGTGCTTGGGGAATCCTACAGGACAGATATGGAGGTCCATTCATAGTGCAAAGAGCCTTCAGAGAAAGGTTGGCTAAATGGCCAAAGATATCAGCAAATGACCCTGTAGCATTAAGAGAGTTTGCAGATTTCCTTCAAGGTTGTGTGGAGGCCATTCCTCATGTTAAAGGCCTAGCTATTCTAAATGATTGTGAAGAAAACCACAAGCTTCTCAAGAAACTGCCTGAATGGATCGTGCGCAGATGGAGTCGCATCGCCGTGGACGAGCTGGACAAGTCCCAAGAATACCCAACCTTTCCTCGTTTCACAGAGTTCCTGCAAAGGGAAGCTAAGATTGCATGCAACCCCATTGCCTCTCCTTTTCTCCTCAGTACCAAGACTACAGATGAGAGAATTCCCAAGAGAGCCAAGGCGCTCAACACAAGCACTCAAATGAAGCCCTCTACCTTCAACGTTCCAAATATCTCAGCTTCAAGACCGAAACCACCTTGCCTAGCCTGCAAAGACGAAACACACGGTGTCGCTAAATGTCCGACTTTTGCGGTAAAAACCATCGATGAAAAGAAGGCTTTTATTCACGAAAACCATCTCTGTTTTGGTTGCTTAAGAAAGGGCCACACTACAAAAGACTGCAAAGGAAGACACACGTGTAGCATATGCAGTCGACGTCATCCAACCTGTTTGCACATACAGAGAGACACTGAGCCTGTCAAGGCATCAAACGATGATTCAGTAGGCATGAGAAATAAGGCAAACGACAACGTTCCCAAAGTTATGTCCCATACTTTGACAAGACATACGTCTGCCACATCCTGCATTGTTCCAGTTCTGTTGTCAGCTACTACGGAGCCTCAGAGGGAAATCCTCACTTATGCCTTACTTGACACACAGAGTGATTCAACCTTTATTCTGGCAGACCTGGTATCGAAGTTAAGTGTGAGCACCAAGCCATTACAGCTAAGGCTCAGCACAATGACAGCGGTTGACACAGTTATTTCAAGCCAAATTGCTCACGGTCTGCAAGTGCGTGGCTTCAACTCCGAAGTTCAAGTCCAACTCCGTCAAGCCTATACAAGAGATTTCATTCCAGTAGATAAGTCTCACATCCCCACTAAGGAGACTGCACTCCAGTGGTCACACCTCAAACACTTGGCAAACAAGTTACAGCCACTTCAAGATTGCGAAGTAGGACTACTGATCGGTTATGACTGCCCATCAGCACTGGCTCCCTTGGAGGTTGTTATCGGCTCCGAAAATGAACCCTTCGCTCAAAAAACTATGCTCGGCTGGAGCATTGTAGGATCAGCAAATCCACATCTTGATAGACAGGGTAGCCAGAGCTTCGTACACAGAGTCGCAGTGAAAGAAATGCCAATGCCGCCGGTCGCTGATGTGTTAAAGGCTTTAGAAATGGACTTCATTGAAAGAAATTATGAAGATAAGTACGTGTCTCAAGATGATGTTCGCTTCGTGCAGTTTCTCTCGGAAACTATAATGAAAAGGAAAGATGGACACTACGAGATGCCGTTACCCTTCAAAGACAACAGTCAACTGGCACTACCAAACAATAAGAGGCTGGCCCTTATTCGACTTCATCATCTAAAGAAAAGATTAAAGGGAAATAGACAGTACCATGAACACTACACTGCATTCATGGAAGAAACAATCAGAAAAGGTGATGCAGAACCAGCCCCTTCATTATCAGAGGAAGAGACAGTGTGGTACATCCCACATCACGGGGTTTATCACCCCAAGAAGCCAGACAAGTTAAGAGTTGTCTTTGATTGTTCAGCAAAGTTCAAAGGCATCTCCCTAAACGATACCTTGCTGACAGGTCCCGACCTGATAAACTCTCTAGTGGGAGTCCTCTGTCGCTTCAGGAAGGAAGCAGTTGCTGTGATATGCGACATTGAAAAGATGTTCCATCAGTTCTATATCCCTTCAGAAATGCGCAATTACTTAAGGTTCCTTTGGTGGGAGAACGGTCAGTTGGAAACAGAACCGAAAGAATACAGAATGGCAGTTCACCTTTTCGGTGCCAGCTCCTCTCCAGGATGTGCCAATTTCGGCCTTAAGTATCTTGCACGACAACATAAGTCAGAACATCCCTCAGCATCAGCCTTCATCGAGAAGAATTTTTATGTCGACGACGGCCTAACTAGCGTTCCAACAGTCAGCGAAGCTTCGAATCTAATCCTCGAAACTCAAGGATTATGTAAAAATGCCGGCCTACGACTGCATAAGTTCAACTCTAATAAAAGGGACGTCCTGTCCTGTATTGCTCCGTCAGAAAGAGCAACAACTAGTGTACCTGTCAAACTTAGCCCAGACTCAACAACAGAAGGACAAGTACTTGGCATTCAGTGGTCAATTGAAAACGACACCTTCAGTTTCAGTGTTGGCATAAAGCATCAACCCTCAACTCGTCGTGGTATCCTGTCAGTCGTAGCCTCCCTTTATGATCCTCTAGGCTTCATAGCCCCCTTCATACTGAGTGGCAAGTGCATTCTCCAAGAGCTTTGCCGCAGAGGCATCAGTTGGGATGAAGCACTTCCTGAGAGCTTATGTCCACGGTGGGAGGCTTGGAAGAGTAGTCTGCAAGCTTTAAGGGAAATCAAGATACCCAGATGTTACCATCCCCCAGACTTTGGTAACAGAATGAAAGTGGAACTACACCACTTTTCCGATGCCAGCAACATAGGATATGGTGCCTGTTCGTACCTTAGGTACAAAAATGACAGAGATCAAGTCCATTGCAGCTTCGTAATGGCCAAGGCGAGAGTTGCACCAACGAAGATTGTGAGCATCCCAAGGCTTGAACTCTCAGCTGCCGTCACTGCAGCAAGGTTGAGTGTCATGTTGAAGGCAGAACTTGAAATAGAAGCTGACAAAGAGTTCTTCTGGACAGACTCCCAAGTAGTCTTAGCCTATATCAATAACGAAGCAAGAAGGTTTCACGTGTTTGTAGCCAATCGTGTTCAACTCATAAGAGAGATTACAGATCCAACCCAGTGGCATTATGTGGATACGACACAAAACCCAGCCGACCATGCATCCAGGGGTCTACATGTAGCGGATATCTCCACCTCAAGTTGGTTATCTGGGCCTAGTTTCCTTTGGAGATCTGAAGTGCACGCATCTTCAAGCTCTTCAGCAGAACTAATTGTAGGCGACCCTGAAGTCAAACCTGTTACAACCCTTGCATCACAAGCCAATGAACAAACTGATACTCTAAATCGTCTGAGCAGGTTCTCCAGTTGGTCAATGCTCATTAAGGTGATTGCAAGAATCCGGAGAATAAAAACGAAGACGTATCACTGCAGCAATCTTGTGTCTGTGGAGGAACGTAAGGAGGCCAGGGAGGTAGTGATAGGTCTAGTTCAACAGCAAGTTTTCCCCCAAGAGCTAAAACTCCTTCAAAGAGGAGATAGTCTCCCAAGTTCAAGCCCTCTTAGCTGCCTTGACCCCATTCTGGTTCAAGGACTTCTTCGTGTTGGTGGAAGGCTGTCAAGATCAACTCTTAGTCAAGAAACAAAGCACCCAGTCATCCTCCCAAAAGAAGGGCACATTACCCAGTTAATCCTGTCCCACTATCATGCAGCCATTCATCACCAGGGCCGCAGCCAAACTCTAACAGAACTCAGAGCAAATGGATTTTGGGTGCTTGGTGGAAGCAAGTCAGTCGCCAAGTTAATACATAAATGTGTACAGTGTCGAAAGCTCCGGCGTCCCACAGAGGAGCAGCGTATGTCAGAGCTCCCCGAAGAACGCATAGAAGTTTCAGCTCCCTTTACATACTGTGGTATGGACTGTTTTGGTCCCTTTATCACCAAACAAGGTCGAAAGGAATACAAGAGGTATGGTCTAATCTTCACATGCTTCTCCTCACGTGCAGTCCACATCGAAATGCTTGAAGATTTATCTACAGATTCCTTCATCAATGCCTTAAGGTGTTTCATCAGTTTAAGAGGAGCCGTTTGCCAACTTCACTGTGACCAAGGCACAAACTTCACAGGAGCAAAGAACGAACTTAAAGAAGCCCTGAAGCAATGTGACACAAAGGCACTAGAAACTTTCCTAGCTGATAAACAGTGTGAGTTTATCTTCAATGCTCCTTCCGCAAGTCATGCAGGTGGAGTCTGGGAACGTCAAATTAGAACCATTCGTAATGTGCTAAATGCTACAACAGTCCAATGTTCAAGTAGACTAGACGATGCTTCTCTTAGAACGCTATTTTATGAAGCCATGGCCATCGTTAACAGTCGTCCTTTAACTGTCGATGGAATCAATGACCCCAAGGCGCCAGAACCTCTAACTCCAAACCACCTCATCCTGATGAAATCCAAGGTTGCATTACCTCCACCTGGGAAATTCGTAAAGGAAGACGTATATGCAGCTAAACGGTGGCGTAGAGTGCAATATTTAGCAGAACAATTCTGGAGTCGGTGGAAAAGAGAATACCTCATGAGTGTTTCCACAAGACAGAAATGGCACACACCTCGACGTAACCTCAAAG
Organism: Bufo bufo; assembly: GCF_905171765.1. NCBI lineage: Eukaryota > Metazoa > Chordata > Amphibia > Anura > Bufonidae > Bufo > Bufo bufo. The sequence goes on from NC_053397.1 coordinate 222,375,280, forward strand.
TAAATGACATTGTCATAATCAAAGATGATATGTCTCCCAGATGCCAGTGGCAACTAGGACGTGTAATTGAAACTACAATAGAAAAGGATGATCTAGTTCGTCGAGTCAAGGTGTTAGTAGGTGACAGAAGATTGCAAGATAAGAAGGACTATGTATCAAAACCTTCGATTATTGAACGTCCTATTCAAAAGCTAGTAGTCCTCATAGAAAGCAAATAAGTTCAGTTTTAGTGATACACTAGCATACCACCACACAAGACAGTAGCCAGTTACAGAGGTACCTATAAGCTAAATTGTGTATGATGTACCATGTTTTATAGCGGCCAAGGTTATGTTCCGTAAATTATGTATGACTTTTAGGTTATGTTCATCATAACATAATTTGGTGGGAGTGTAACTGTCCGCTTATCATTGTGGATCTTGTTCAGCACTTACTGCTGGGTGGAACCTTTCTGCCTCCCTTTGGTTCCCTGGGGAATGTTTTGATCAGCAGGATTACAAGACCACTCCTTCTCCTGTCTTAGAAAGAAAGCCTTTTCCTGTATCTCAGATGCCACATGTTAGCTGTCTGCATAGGATTTCATGGAAGATGTCTGCAGACAATCCCTAAAGCTTAAAGTTTGTACCCCCTTGGCAAGTGGATCGAGGTATGCAGAAAAGTGTGCATTGTTATAAAGGTGTATATGTTCTAGAGATAAACCCTGTTCATGCTGTTTGGTTTTAAATACGCTATACTGTATAATCCAAGGCACTTTGCATGTAACCATGTTTCTTTGAATGTTCAATGTAATTAGATGTGTGTGCAGACAACTGTAATTAACCCTGTAACCCCCTTTTTGGTGACAACTGTAAATAAGTGTGTTGTATGTCATTTACAGTTTTCACGGTGCTATGGTGCTATGGTGCTTACGATATTCATGTTTACGGTGCTCAAGGAGATAAAGAAAATAATATTCAACCCTGCTGCGCACCTTTGTTCCAAAAGAATAAAACTACTGCACCCGTCAGAAGCTCTCCTCTTGTTATTTATTCGATGCCAAAGGGGCCGTAACAATACTGCTCCTATGTACAGGAATATAACTACTATAATACTGCTCCTATGTACAAGAATATAACTACTATAATACTGCTCCTATGTACAAGAATATAACTACTATAATACTGCTCCTATGTACAAGAATATAACTACTATAATACTGCTCCTATTTACAAGAATATAACTACTATAATACGGCCTCCTATGTACAAGAATATAACTACTATAATACTGCTCCTATGTACAATAATATAACTACTATAATACTGCTCCTATTTACAAGAATATAACTACTATAATACTGCTCCTATGTACAAGAATATAACTACTATAATACTGCTCCTATGTACAAGAATATAACTACTATAATACTGCTCCTATGTACAAGAATATAACTACTATAATACTGCCTCCTATGTACAAGAATATAACTACTATAATACTGCTCCTATGTACAAGAATATAACTACTATAATACTGCTCCTATGTACAGGAATATAACTGCTATAATACTGCCTCCTATGTACAAGAATATAACTACTATAATACTGCTCCTATGTACAGGAATATAACTACTATAATACTGCTCCTATGTACAAGAATATAACTACTATAATACTGCTCCTATGTACAAGAATATAACTACTATAATACTGCTCCTATGTACAAGAATATAACTACTATAATACTGCTCCTATTTACAAGAATATAACTACTATAATACGGCCTCCTATGTACAAGAATATAACTACTATAATACTGCTCCTATGTACAATAATATAACTACTATAATACTGCTCCTATTTACAAGAATATAACTACTATAATACTGCTCCTATGTACAAGAATATAACTACTATAATACTGCTCCTATGTACAAGAATATAACTACTATAATACTGCTCCTATGTACAGGAATATAACTACTATAATACTGCTCCTATGTACAAGAATATAACTACTATAATACTGCCTCCTATGTACAAGAATATAACTACTATAATACTGCTCCTATGTACAAGAATATAACTACTATAATACTGCTCCTATGTACAGGAATATAACTACTATAATACTGCTCCTATGTACAGGAATATAACTACTATAATACTGCTCCTATGTACAAGAATATAACTACTATAATACTGCTCCTATGTACAAGAATATAACTACTATAATACTGCTCCTATGTACAAGAATATAACTACTATAATACTGCCCCTATGTACAAGAATATAACTACTATAATACTGCCTCCTATGTACAAGAATATAACTACTATAATACTGCTCCTATGTACAAGAATATAACTACTATAATACTGCTCCCATGTACAAGAATATAACTGCTATAATACTGCTCCTATGTACAAGAATATAACTACTATAATACTGCTCCTATGTACAAGAATATAACTACTATAATACTGCTCCTATGTACAAGAATATAACTACTATAATACTGCTCCTATGTACAGGAATATAACTACTATAATACTGCTCCTATGTACAAGAATATAACTACTATAATACTGCCTCCTATGTACAAGAATATAACTAATATAATACTGCCTCCTGTGTACAAGACTATAACTACTATAATACTGCTCCTATGTATAATAATATAACTACTATAATACTGCTCCTATGTACAGGAATATAACTACTATAATACTGCCTCCTATGTACAAGAATATAACTACTATAATACTGCTCCTATGTACAAGAATATAACTACTATAATACTGCTCCTATGTACAGGAATATAACTACTATAATACTGCTCCTATGTACAGGAATATAACTACTATAATACTGCTCCTATGTACAAGAATATAACTACTATAATACTGCCTCCTATGTACAAGAATATAACTACTATAATACTGCTCCTATGTACAAGAATATAACTACTATAATACTGCTCCTATGTACAAGAATATAACTACTATAATACTGCCCCTATGTACAAGAATATAACTACTATAATACTGCCTCCTATGTACAAGAATATAACTACTATAATACTGCTCCTATGTACAAGAATATAACTACTATAATACTGCTCCCATGTACAAGAATATAACTGCTATAATACTGCTTCTATGTACAAGAATATAACTGCTATAATACTGCTCCTATGTACAAGAATATAACTACTATAATACTGCTCCTATGTACAAGAATATAACTACTATAATACTGCTCCTATGTACAAGAATATAACTACTATAATACTGCTCCTATGTACAGGAATATAACTACTATAATACTGCTCCTATGTACAAGAATATAACTACTATAATACTGCCTCCTATGTACAAGAATACAACTAATATAATACTGCCTCCTGTGTACAAGACTATAACTACTATAATACTGCTCCTATGTATAATAATATAACTACTATAATACTGCTCCTATGTACAGGAATATAACTACTATAATACTGCTCCTATGTACAGGAATATAACTACTATAATACTGCCTCCTATGTACAAGAATATAACTACTATAATACTGCTCCTATGTACAAGAATATAACTACTATAATACTGCTCCTATGTACAAGAATATATCTACTATAATACTGCCCCTATGTACAAGAATATAACTACTATAATACTGCTCCTATGTACAAGAATATAACTACTATAATACTGCCTCCTATGTACAAGAATATAACTACTATAATACTGCTCCTATGTACAAGAATATAACTACTATAATACTGCTCCTATGTACAAGAATATAACTACTATAATACTGCTCCTATGTACAGGAATATAACTACTATAATACTGCTCCTATGTACAAGAATATAACTACTATAATACTGCCTCCTATGTACAAGAATACAACTAATATAATACTGCCTCCTGTGTACAAGACTATAACTACTATAATACTGCTCCTATGTATAATAATATAACTACTATAATACTGCTCCTATGTACAGGAATATAACTACTATAATACTGCTCCTATGTACAGGAATATAACTACTATAATACTGCCTCCTATGTACAAGAATATAACTACTATAATACTGCTCCTATGTACAAGAATATAACTACTATAATACTGCTCCTATGTACAAGAATATAACTACTATAATACTGCCCCTATGTACAAGAATATAACTACTATAATACTGCTCCTATGTACAAGAATATAACTACTATAATACTGCTCCTATGTACAAGAATATAACTACTATAATACTGCCCCTATGTACAAGAATATAACTACTATAATACTGCCTCCTATGTACAAGAATATAACTACTATAATACTGCTCCTAGTAGTTATATTCTTGTACATAGGAGCAGTATTATAGCAGTTATATTCTTGTACATGGGAGCAGTATTATAGTAGTTATATTCTTGTACATAGGAGGCAGTATTATAGTAGTTATATTCTTGTACATAGGAGCAGTATTATAGTAGTTATATTCTTGTACATAGGAGCAGTATTATAGTAGTTATATTCTTGTACATAGGAGCAGTATTATAGTAGTTATATTCTTGTACATAGGAGGCAGTATTATAGTAGTTATATTCTTGTACATAGGAGGTAGTATTATAGTAGTTATATTTTTGTACATAGGAGCAGTATTATAGTAGTTATATTCTTGTACATAGGAGGTAGTATTATAGTAGTTATATTTTTGTACATAGGAGCAGTATTATAGTAGTTACATTCTTGTACATAGGAGGCAGTATTATAGTAGTTATATTCTTGTATATAGGAGCAGTATTATAGTAGTTGTATTCTTGTACATAGGAGGCAGTAATATAGTAGTTATATTCTTTTACATAGGAGCAGTATTATAGTAGTTATATTCTTGTACATAGGAGCAGTATTATAGTAGTTATATTCTTGTACATAGGAGCAGTATTATAGTAGTTATATTCTTGTACATAGGAGCAGTATTATAGTAGTTATATTCTTGTACATAGGAGCAGTATTATAGTAGTTATATTCTTGTACATAGGTGCAGTATTATAGTAGTTATATTCTTGTACATAGGAGCAGTATTATAGTAGTTATATTCTTGTACATAGGAGCAGTATTATAGTAGTTATATTCTTGTACATAGGAGCAGTATTATAGTAGTTATATTCTTGTACATAGGAGGCAGTATTATAGAAGTTATATTCTTGTACATAGGATCAGTATTATAGAAGTTATATTCTTGTACATAGGATCAGTATTATAGAAGTTATTTCCTTGTACATAGGGGGCAGTATAATAGTAGTAATATTCTTGTACATAGGAGGCAGTATTATAGTAGTTATATTCTTGTACATAGAAGTATTACAGTAGTTATATTCTTGTACAAAGAAGTAGCATTATAGTAGTTATATTCATGTACATAGGAGGCAGTATTATAGTAGTTATATTCTTGTACATAGGAGCAGTATTATAGTAGTTATATTCTTGTACATAGGAGGCAGTATTATAGTAGTTATATTCTTGTACATTAGAGCAGTATTATAGTAGTTATATTCTTGTACATAGGAGCAGTATTATAGTAGTTATATTCTTGTACATAGGAGGCAGTATTATAGTAGTTATATTCTTGGAAATAGAAGTATTACAGTATTTATATTCTTGTACAAAGAAGTAGCATTATAGTAGTTATATTCATGTACATAGGAGGCAGTATTATAGTAGTTATATTCTTGTACATAGGAGCTGTATTATAGTAGTTATATTCTTGTACATAGGAGGCAGTATTATAGTAGATATATTCTTGTACATAGGAGCAGTATTATAGTAGTTATATTCTTGTACATAGGAGCAGTATTATAGTAGTTATATTCTTGGACATTAGAGCAGTATTATAGTAGTCATATTCTTCATGTTTGCAACAGAGCCAGTTTCTGAACCAGACTGAGAATACAATATTTAGTCAGTGGTTTCGTCGTCAAAGGTCTCTTGCATTTCCTTAATTGATCTGCTTCGCACATAGTCTTCCACAATCACTATTCATTGTTTCAGGTAGAACACCATCTTTTGACACAATAGGCCACTTTTATCAAACTGGATAATAAATCTGTCTTAGTTGTTCATAGCAACCAATCAGAGCTCGGCTTTCAGTTCCTACAGAGCTCTTTAATAATGAAAGCTGAGTTCTAAATGATTTGGACAACTAAGACAGAGTTACTATTAGGCATTTTGATTTGGAGATATTGGAGGTCGGCTACTTTTTCGTGGGCCTCCCTCTAGAAGGAGACAGGCACACATACAAACAGTGATGACAGTTTTCTATCTCACTTCAGTGCTGTCTTCACAGCTACACTGCTCTGTAATGCTGTATAAAGGCCTCCATGATGGGAGAGAAAAGTACTTATTAGCTTTGAAAGACTTCAGAGGGCAAAGTGGTGAAAATGTAGAAAAGCTACATAATGGTCAGAAATAGTGCTATACATATGTACGTACATGCACACATACACGCATTTATATCTGTGCACAGATATAAATGCGTGTATGTGTGCATGTACGCACATATGTATACACACTGTTTTAGCTATTGTCCTCCAACTACTATGACCTTTTGATTATTTACACTGCCCAGACTACTGTAACAACTATATGTTTTTTCAGACTTGATAAAGGGGTCCTGAGTACCCCGAAACGCGTCGTCTTTAAAAAAAAAAAAAATCTCGTATACAAGCTCGGGTTGTGATTTGCGCCTTATGTCCATCGGCTCGCCGCACGAATGCAGTGCAGATGAGACCTTTTTTATATATCACTAGGGGGAGGTCAGGAGATTACTGCATACAGATATATACAGCCACCACTAGATGGAGCTCAGGAGATTACTGCATACAGATATATACAGCCTCCACTAGAGGGAGCTCAGGGGATTACTGCATACAGATATATACAGCCACCTCTAGAGGGAGCTCAGGAGATTACTGCAGACAGATATATACAGTCATCACAAGGGGGAGCTCAGGAGATTACTGCATACAGATATATACAGACACCACTAGAGGGAGCTCAGGAGATTACTATATACAGATATATACAACCACCTCTAGAGGGAGCGCAGGAGATTACTACATACAGATATATACAGCCACCACTAGAGGGAGCTCAGGAGATTACTACATACAGATATATATACAGGCACCACTAGAGGAAGCTCAGGAGATTACTGCATACAGATATATACAGTCATCACAAGGGGGAGCTCAGGAGATTACTGCATACAGATATATACAGGCACCACTAGAGGGAGCGCAGGAGATTACTATATACAGATATATACAGCCACCACTAGAGGGAGCTCAGGAGATTACTACATACAGAGATATACAGGCACCACTAGAGGGAGCTCAGGAGATTACTACATACAGATATATACAGCCACCACTAGGGGGAGCTCAGGAGATTACTGCATACAGATATATACAGCCACCACTAGAGGGAGCTCAGGAGATTACTGCTCTAGGGATTTGCTCTGGTAGGCAGGTTAGCGGACGCAGTATAGAGGCAACCACAAAGTCTTTAACTTAAACAGTTCAGTATTTATTCACACAGAAGGCAAAACAAAATGACAGTTCGCAGTCTTGGTGTTCGTTTACACCATGGAAAATCCAGAGAACAAAACATTCACCTTGTTAGCAGGTTTTCATCAGCGGCCCACGGCAGGCTTTAGGGGCCTGTTTTCCAGCATGCGGCTCTTAGCCTTTTAGCACGGCACACCTCATGCAGATTCCAAAATACAGAGACAACTTGCTGCTGAGGCCAGCTGTCTTTTAAGGACAGCTAGGTGTTGTCAAAACCCGGACCGGCACTAAAATCCAGTCCAGTGTTTGACCACACCTGGCTGCAAATCAGCCCAGCAGCAATATCTGTCCTACCAGGCCATACCCTTCAGTGTGTCACATACCCCCCCCCCCTTCCCCCTTTGTTCAACCCTGAGGGGGTGAACACTCGCCAGACAATGTACCCGGGACAGGGCATCTGCATTTCCCTGTAGCGGGCCTGCCCTGTGTTCCACTGTAAATTTAAAGTTCTGTAGGGACAGGAACCATCGAGTGACCTGGGCATTTCTGTCCTTGGCCTGGCTCATCCACTTGAGAGGGGAGTGGTCGGTCACCAAGCGGAATTTTCTCCCCAACAAATAATAGCGGAGAGACTCGAGTGCCCACTTGATAGCCAGGCACTCAGTCTCCACTATACTGTATCGGGTCTCGGCTGGGGTGAGCTTGCGGCTGAGGAACACAACGGGATGCTCCTCCCCGTTGACTTCCTGGGAAAGTACAGCACCGAGGCCCACCTCGAAGGCATCCGTCTGTACTACAAATTCCCGCTTGAAGTCGGGCATCACTAAAACAGAGGACCCACACGGCCTGACTTCAAAGCGGAGAACGCCTCTTCCACCTGATCATCCCAGCGAACCATCACAGACTTATGTTGCTTCAAAAGTCCTGTCAATGGCGTGGCTATCGTAGCAAAGTGGGTGACGAACCTCATGTAATAGCCCACCATTCCCAGGAATGACTTTACATGCCTAGAGGTGACAGGTCGGGGCCAATTCCGTATCGCCTCTATTTTGTTCACCTGAGGTTTGATGACTCCGCGCCCAATGACAGGGTTCTGGTCTCCTCACTGAGCTGGGCCACTCTGCTAGCGTTACCCCTCATGGGTATTGGTGACTCTCGCCTCAGGCCACAGTGACCGGAAACCGGGGAACTCTCTCCCAATTATTAGTTCATAATGTAATTTTGTGGCGATGGCCACCTCATGAGTCCACCTGCCGGCCACTGTGGATTTAGCAGGATGGTGGGATAGTCCTTTAAGTCTCCATGGATGCACACAACGCCGATTTTTCGGCCAATATATTCGGTGGACTGCACCAGAGCAGCTCTTACCAGGGACACTAGGCTCCCTGAGTCCAGCAGTGCCACCGCCAGGGTATCTCCCACTTGTACCTGGCACAGGTGACTATTGTCTCGGGGGGGACCAGTGGCACACAGCCTCCTGGCATACATTGACGGGCGGTAGCCAAAGTTAGTATCCATGGTTCCCGCCGATGGGGACAGTCGGCCCATATGTGACCAGGCTCTTGACACGGCCAACAGATCATTGGAGCTGGGTCTGTAGGGAGTATATCCCGGGCGGGTTTTGCTGGCACCAGCCGCATGGTCGAGGGTGGATATTTCTGGGGTTTAACTAGCCCCCTCCCAAAAGAACCCCCCTGTAGATTAATGGTGACCTCATAGCGCTCCACCAAGTCGACAATCTCTAGGGCATTACCAGGAGACACCTGGCCGATCCAGTGCTGGAGAGGGTACGGCAAAGCCCTCCAGAACACATCCGCCAACAGACTGTCCAGCATAGCAATGGGACTCAGTACGTCAGGCTGCAGCCATTTTTGCAACCGGTGTAGCAAATCATAATACTGCGGTCTGGCGGGTTCAGCCGGGTTAAATTCCCACTGATGCACCTGCTGGGCCCGGACCAACACATTCACCCCCAGTCTTGCCAGAATCTCACCCTTTACGGTTGGTTAGTTGGCCGCTTGATCATCTGGCAGGTCAAAAAACACCTGCTAGGGTCCAGACGCCAGGAACGGAGTGACAACCTCAGCCCACTGGTCTCGGGGTAGCTTTTCTAACACCGCCAGATAGGTCTCGACGTCGTCTGCAGAGGTCATCTTAGGGATATATACAGCTAACACCAGGGGGAGCTCAAGAGCTTACTGCATACAAATATATACAGCCACCACTAGAGGGAGCTCAGGAGATTACAGCATACAGATATATACAACCACCACTAGAGGGAATTTAGGAGATTACTACATACAGATATATAGAGCCACCACTAGGGGGAGCTCAGGAGATTATTATGGACAGCACAGTGGCTTAGTAGTTCATACTGGTGCCTTGCCTTCTCATTATACCAAAGACCTCATTTGCATTTCAAGAAAAAGTTTCATAAATCATGAACAGAGCCTTGTATGAACAAAAGAAAAACAGCATTTTAATCAAGTGAACTACAGCTATGTGTATATGCAAACAGTTGTAAAGGGAGGGTCATTGGTGATAGATTCCCTTTAAATATGGGGAAGAAAGCATTAAAAAAGTGCTACTCATGACAAAACCATAGCTATTTACCTTGTGCCTTTTTCGATTATGCCCTTTTATCAACCAAGCCATGAGTGGGGGGTTTTGTGGTGCACTATACTGTAATCACAGAAAACAGTAGTAGTAGTAATTGAATTGTTACAATATAATGTTGCAATATAATACAACACAGAGATGAAGCACACCTAGTGGACGTAAGTGGCACTGCACCGCAGCTCTGAAACATCTCAACCAAAAGTCCCAACTGTAGGTTGACGGCTCAGCTGGGGGGGAAGCCTCCAAATTTACAGGACACCCTGAGGTCACCACAGGTCAACCAGAGTGCCTCAACTTGGCTATGACCTTGCCGGGGCCCTGCGAGCCGCATCTGGAATAAATTTTGGTTTCAAGTGCAATAAATTGGAATCCTGAGCATTACATGACTGAGACGGTACTGCCTGTGAGGAGGGGTACCTCCACTGATACAAGTCAGGGCTGCGGTCAGCTTCTTACCCCAAAGTCTTAAAGTAATTGCAGGAAGGAAGGGAGAAGCCTTAGCGCTGCTTGTAAACCTTCACGAGGAAAACAAGAGAAAAATTCAGAGTCTGGATGTACAATGGCGCTCAAATAACTAGAAAAAGGAGCACATCTTTTAGACATTCAAAACTTGCACCATTTTTATAAAAGTGCTGCACCTTTCTGCACCATTTTAGGATATGACTTGTATAGTTACAGCATTGTGAAATATTACACCCAAAATACAGTGTACAAAAAATAGCAAAAAAAATCTGGTGCCACTTGAAGAGGGGGATGGGAACTGACCCTATATGAAATGTCTAGGGTACAAGCATAACATGTAGAACATCCGGACATCAAAGTAATAAAGCGGAATATCTGATACTGAATACTCGAGCATCCCACTGTATATTGGGCGAAATGTTCAACTTCGGGACAATAGGAAACTTCAGTGGTGAAATGTAAAATGTCAATGGTGAATATTGAATGAAATCAGCTGCCCGGACCCATCCCCCAACCTGTAATGGTCTCATAGCTGTGAAGGTGCAGTCATTGGGAGTCATTTCCAAACATTTTTGCGCCAGTTTTTTGTGACTTTTTAATGGTTGTGTGATAATATTTTGTCGCACAGGTGTTTTTGGGCTGGGCTAACCACGTGGCAGTGGCAAGAGAGTGGAGACATCTGCCCAAGACAATTCACTAACGGAAACTGGCGTAAATGTTGGCTTAAAATGACTCCAGGCAGAGGCTGGAGTAGTTTTAATCCAGGCGCATGGACTGCGCAGGCGCACGCCTCATCATAAATCAGGGGAATCCTCCGGCGGCAGCGCATTAGGGAAACAAAGACCAGTGTAAAAAGCCAGTCTTTGTAAATGACCCCCATTATTTTTAATGGGTGGCTTAAAGGGTTTCTGTCACCCCGCAAAACTCTTTTTTTTTTTTTTGGATAGTTAGATTCCTTATAGCGCGATATAGGAGAATATAATGCTCTTACTTACTTTCATGCGGCCGATTCTTTATAAAACGAACTTTTATAATATGTAAATGAGGGCTCTACCAGCAAGTAGGGCGTCTACTTGCTGGTAGCTGCTGCAGAAATCCGCCCCCTCGCCGTGTTGATTGACAGGGCCAGCCGTGATCTCCTCCTCCGGCCGGCCCTGTCAGTATTTCAAAAATTGCGCGCCTCGCGTAATTCGGCGCAGGCGCTCTGAGATGAGGAGGCTCGTATCCTCAGCACTCCCTCAGTGCGCCTGCGCCGATGACGTCTTCTCTTTCGGTGATGTCATCGGCGCAGGCGCACTGAGGGAGTGCTGAGGATACGAGCCTCCTCATCTCAGAGCGCCTGCGCCGAATGACGCGAGGCGCGCGATTTTTGAATTACTGACAGGGCCGGCCGGAGGAGGAGATCACGGCTGGCCCTGTCAATCAACACGGCGAGGGGGCGGATTTCTGCAGCAGCTACCAGCAAGTAGCCGCCCTACTTGCTGGTAGAGCCCTCATTTACATATTATAAAAGTTCGTTTTATAAAGAATCGGCCGCATGAAAGTAAGTAAGAGCATTATATTCTGCTATATCGCACTATGAGGAATCTAACTATCCAAAAAAAAAATAATGAGTTTTGCGGGGTGACAGAAACCCTTTAAAGGGCAACTACAGGAACTCACAGAGATCAGCATTACAAAAGCAGCAGAGTGCATGGAAGATTGGCCCCTACAGTATTTCATGTTCGGTATTTATATGGTATTTATAGACAATTTTTTCTCTGACCCCCACACACACACTTTTTCTATCAGTCCATCTATGAATGCATTGTTATGGTAATCCTGATCCTCCTGATTCATGAATACAATGCTAAAACAGGGAAATGGAGACATAGGCAAAAGATTAGGCAATAGGGAAGGATTTAAAGGGATTGTCTTGTTTAGAAAATGTTAAATAAACTAAGCATGAAACCTTGGAATTATATATAGTAATAGAGGGGCCCCGTGTTCAGGACCCTGATCTATTTGCCTGAACGAAGAGTGTCTATAACTCTGGAGGACCTGACAAATCCATGCAATACAGGAACAGTCCATTGATTTCCATGGGAATTTTGTAATACCTCATTTCACCTGTGGTGGCACTGCAGAGAGATGGAATGCTTCCTGCCTGGTTCTCCTGGCTGAGGGTCCCTGCAGAAGGACACCCTGTGGTCAGTGAAATATGGGGAGAACCTTCTAATAAATTGGTAACTATTGATGTCCATTATGTGCCATTCAGGGTCTGTGGAAAGCTGGTTGGAGACCCCGCTGTAATCGCCACCATTCCTTGTTGTGTCATAGCAATTTTTGGAGTGGGGGGGGGGATAATACTCTTGAATATACTGCTAATACTGCAAATAACAAAAGTCCTAATACGTGCAAAGTGAAGCGTCGCGCCGAGGCCTCCGGACGCTGATTACTTTCCAAACCTAATTGAGATAAAATCTCTCACCTTATCACATGCAGCAATCTGAGAGCGGTTATTATGGCCGTGCCGAGAGCTGCACATCTTGTTCCATTTACTGCAGCCCCCATCCCCGCGTCTCACATGAGGTTAAGGGGGCAGCCACCATTTTTTTTTCATCACCTTTTAAATCCTCGGTTGTTCCAAGTGATTGGAAAGAGCCAATTAATATGACGATTTTGGCCGCCGGTGACAGTAGATTTAGGTTGTGTTATGTTTATATTGTGTGAAAACAGGAGAGACCACCAGTTCACCCAGCAACGTGAGACCCTTGATGTGAAAAAAAAGTGCCCCCTCCCCACACAGGAAACTGACTAGAGCGATAGATCATTAGTGGAAAGGGGCAAAATAACAAATCTGCTGCAAAACAAATGAGTTCCAATTTGTTACATTGTATTTCCTATTGTTTTCTCTGTCCTGTGTGGGGGTCAGCCTGCTAACACCGGCTCTGGGAACCCAACATTTGGTTCTGATTCATTTCATAAAACATCAGGAGTCAGAGTTCAGATTTCCTGACACAGAGCTCCAAGTTTCTGCATTGTACATTGTAACGACCCATCAGTTGTGTGAGCGGGATCGGGTCAGGACAGATTTTCAGACTCGTTGCAGCAAATACATAAAGTATTTAAGATAAAGCAATAAATAAAAATTGCCAGACGCTGAAGCTCTGCATGACGGGCATCAAAGCAGCTGTATGGAGCGCCCGTCCTAACAGGATAGTGTTACCTTTTAATACAAAAAATGTAAAAGAAATGAGAAATGTCATTTTTCAGCAGTTTTATGCACATTAACAAGCAAATAAAAATGGTATAAAAATTCAAATGGGGGACATGGGACGTCCTCCAATCAGTGATCTGTCCCCAATCTTGTAGATGTCGTAAGTTTCAGTCTTTAGCCCATCCCTTTAAGGAAATTCTGGTCATTAAAGCCCCACATCTGGACCTTCAAGGCCTATACACAGATCTCGCCTCTGGGACCAGCTCTTATCTCAAGAACACCACCATGAATGGAGACTGGTGCCAGTGCATCAGCAGCTCTCCCGGATATCGCTTCTGAAACTAGCTGAGCGTGCCTGTATATCCAGAACTCTCATTGGACATTTATGGGATATTCTAGGTTTATGTCATAAATGTCCAGATGGGAATACGCCTTTAAGGAGTTAAGGTAAAATGTAATCTAAAAAGAAACAATTGATCCTCTAGAATAACACATAAATCAGTTGTCACAGCTCCTTATCTCACAGGAAGCCTTCATCGTCATCATGATGTTCATGGGTTAAACTCTGATGTGGATGGAAAATGTTAAGTAAAAAATGTAAGAAATGTGCAAATTAAAAAATAAAGTCAGTAAGAAGGTCCAGAAATGGGGCAAAAATGGTGTGGTGAAGCCCCTCATCATAATTAAAGGGATGCTCTGGTTTAGAGACCGTTTGGACATGAGCTCATGTGTAGTGTTGAGCGAACTTCTGTTTTAAGTTCGGCGTCTAAAGTTCGGCTTCCGGTTAGCGGAGGATCCCGATATGGATTCCGAATTCCGTTGTGGTCCGTGGTAGTGGAATCAATAATGGCCAATTATTGATTCCGCTACCACGGACCACAACGGAATTCGGAATCCATATCGGGATTCTCCGCTAACCGGAAGCCGAACTTTAGACGCCGAACTTAAAACAGAAGTTCGCTCAACACTACTCATGTGTCATTACCTGCTGAGTTCCTCTCTTTACTATCCAGCGCTGAGGGGGTTATCTCATCAGGGCTCTTGACCTGTCTTGAGAAATTAGATGAATTAGTAGCTCACTGAGGGGTCAGATTACATGCTGCTCATAAAAGTCTATGGAGAAGGGAGAAGTAAGCAGCATCTAGTAAGTTTTCTCACCCCAGTGCTGGGTTCACAGCTATACTGCTGCATAGTGTTATTATAATGTCCTATATGCTGCTGCTACTTCTGAGGGGGTGCTACAGAGAGATATGGGGGCAGTGCAGCGTACTCAAGTCGTGTTTAGAAATGTTCCTGGGTGTTGTAGTGCAATAGACACTAACCTGAGATGGCTGACTCTCTGCAAGGGCAGGTGATGATAGGAAATGTTTGTGACGCCAGTGCCAATTAAACGGTGGCACGCCGTTTGCTGATAGCAGGAATAACTGAGGAACCACGTGATGTTAAAGCAGAACTCAAACTTTAGTAGTCATCATACATGGGCATAGCTGGAAACGCAGTTCCTTTGCAGACAGTTTGTTGCAGTACATTTGATGCAGGCAATACAGACATAGCAAGGTGACTTCAGAGTGTTAAACACAGGACTTGCAGTACAGGAGCTTGCACTCTATTCCTGACTGATCCTGGAACATAGAAAATCTTCTCCAAGGCCCAATACCCTAGCTCTGGCGTATATCCTTGGTTTTATCTTTATCAAGTACCTCCTCTGTTGTCTTGAGTACCTCTTGCTTTCCTGGATTTGCCTCTGTCTCCCTCTCAGCTTCCTCAGGCTCTTTAACTGAGGTGTTCCTGCTTCTGCATATGTGAACTCAGGAGGGGAACCTTCTCTTTGAATCTGGAACCCGGTTACAGGGACTGCAATACCCTCTCCTGGTCTGCAGGCTTCCGGCCTGGACTTGACTCTGACATAGTCTAAACTCCAACTGCTGTAGACTGACTTTAGACTAGACTGACTTTCCTTACCCTGACTGGGCCTTATATAAACTAGGGCTCCCTAGCTCCCCCTAGTGACTAAGAGCTGGAATGACACCCCTAGCAGGCCTGTACTTGCACATTTCACAGTAACAGGGAAATACATAGCATCACATTACATTATCTTCACTCATATCAACCTCCCCATAAATAAGGGGAAACGACAGCACAACAAGTGACCCTTTTGTAGTGACGGGCATTACCGTCCCCGTACACTACAGCAGTGTCCTCCTGCACTGCATGAGGGACATCATAGCAGCGAGTCCACGCCCGCTAGCTCAGGGAAAACTGACAATTAGAGGTGAAGCCTGCAAAACAGGTGAACAATGCAGTCATTCAATGGTCAGATATAGTGTTACCCTCATGTATGTAGATTGTAAGCCTCGCGGGCAGGGCCCTCTCTCCTTCTGCACCAGTCTGTAACTCGTCTTGTTCATGCTTAGTGCAATTGTCTGTATTATGTATGTGCACCGCTTATCATATGTACAGCGCTATGGAATGAATGGCGCTTTAATAATAATGTACATACAAATGATGGCATATTCTTGCTTATTTAAGAACACTTTACCTCAAGGATGCTTTTGCAATGCAATATAGTCACCTTGAGTGAAATCCCCCTTGAATGCGCTCATGGCAGTTGCTGTGATCGATGATGAGTTTGATGGATGATGATTTACAGATAATTATACGATCCCTCAGACAGTTAAATAATTAGGATTGTTGTGTTTTTGGAATGTGGTGGATACATTGTATCACTGGGAGAATCTTGGCAGCCGAGAAACCTGGAATGCAAGAAAAAAAGGCAAAAAACATAATTATAAACATACAGATAGAAATATTCTGAGGTCATGATGAGACTTGGGAGCTCCTCGGCCTCATCTTCACTTCTCTGGCTGTACAACTGTGGAGTATAAAGACAACTTACATCAGCAGATTCTGTCCAGGGACTAAATTGTCCACTCCTCCTGGTGCAGGAACCGCTCCCAGCCCCACCAACTACATGCCTGAGATCATGTGTGTGACCAGCTGAGCGGGCAGCTCCAGGCATTGCCTATGTGTCAAGCTGGCACCAGAAGGTGGAGACCAGGAGGGACCTGGTAAGCATTAGAACTGCTCTTTCTTACTCAACATTTTCAGGAACAAAATGCAATTAAGAGCATCAAGCAAAACCAAACATTAGCAAGAAGCCACCAGAAATCTGTCAAGTTCAGGGGTATTCCCATCACTAATCGCTGATACCCTATCACTGTGATCTGTGGGGGTCTGACCTCAAGGAATCTCCATTTAGGGCTCAGCTACACTGTGGTTTTGGCTATGACACATGTCGCACGCCCCAAGATTCGCAGTGTAGAAATGAATACGGTCACAGCGGGACTTGCATGTTTGCCACGACCACAACCCCAGAATTGCAAAAAAATTCCAGAAGTGTTGGATTTTTTGTAATTCTAGGGTCATGGCAAATGTGTGAGTCATGCTGTGACCCCCCTCATCCTGCTACACTGTGATACTGGGGCGAAGGACATGGCAGAATCACTTTGGAGTCGTACCCTTAAAGATTCACTTCTGCCGTACTTTGAAACCTCAGAGCTATAGATCAAGGAGGAGACCCCATAAAAAATCCACAATGGAGGCCTGCGCCTGCTGTGCATTTCCTATCCTTTGTCTCCCTGTTTGTTGATAATTTGCCTCGTCATGTCTGTCGCTTCCTCTAATTGTGCAGCGCTCTGGAATATGTTGGCGTTATATAAATAAAAGGGATGTTGTAAAACATGAAGCTTAAAAGAGATTTCCGCAACTTAGATATTGATCCTCCGGATAGGAAATCAGTATCCGATTGTTCGAGGTCCAATTCCTAAATCCCTCCACTGGTCAGCTGTTTTGGTGACCGTACACCTGAGCTGCAGTGCCCTGGCATGGCCATTACGCAGTGAACGGAGCCTTCTCCTTCCAGCTGTATCCACTGTATAGTTTCTGGTGCCAGCTGCTAATTGGTGAGGGGTTCAAGTGTCAGACCCCCCCCCCCACCCCCCACTGAACTGGTACTGATGTCCTATCCTGAAGATGTCATCATTATCGAATTCATTGCATAACAAAACATTCTGAAACCTAATGCATTTAATGTTTTAATTAATAACCTATTTTAAGATATCTGCTTGATGTCAGTGAATGGAAACATTCATGCCTGAAAACTCCTCCTGGCATAATACTGGAGGGTATGATATAGTTGCATCCAATCTAGACAATCCTCTGTGACCTAAGCTCAGCAGCAATCCCATCCCTGTGCTGATATTTGGTAACAATGTATCAGCGCAGGCAAAATGTATCAGTCGGGAGACTGAGCTGTTTAGTTCATAGAAAGTTATCTAGATTGGAAATTAGAAGAATCCTTCAAATGCAAGAAGTTTTATGCCTGTTCAGGTTTTTATCCCCTTAATAAATATTCTCCACTGCCAGCAAGCAGAGATGTTGAAAATAGTGTTTTAATACACACAATTTATTAGAAATCATTAGAATTGTTTTTATAAAGCTTGAAGACTGGAGGATCCCTTTAAGCAGCTGAGTGGAGAGCTGCAGGTATCAGATCCCAGGGGCCGAGATGCTTGATCCGTGAGCCTAGCGATGATGGCGACACGATCTGCCTCTTGCTGTTGTGCTGACTGATGAGGTTTTTGTTTTCTGCCTCCGCTGGTGATAACATTATCGAGGCGATCGCCCATTGTTAATACATGATATATTTATAGTACAGTGTAACAATGTAACGATATCTGCAAAGCGTTTCCACATGTGAGCGCAGCGCGGAACAGCATGTCCTCTTCCAGCGCGCCCGCTCGGTCACTGCCAATGGCTGAAGCTGCGCACTCTCTGAATTTCTACAGGTAAACACTTTTGTCAGACAGAATTTCCTTCCTCCAGGGTGGGAGCCCCAACAGATCACTGCGTCCACCCTTCCTGCGCCTGCTCCGACATTCCTGTCCTGCATCAAACAGACATTAATAAGATGTGATCGAAAGGAGGTTAGCAGGACACTTCACTAAAAATAGAAGTGACGTCTCCTGAAGCCCAAATGAGAATTTACATAAAGGAAGGGCAATCGATTTGTGTGTGACCAGAGCAGAGATTCACCTCCATAAACCATATCAAGAGGGACAGCAATGGACTCCAACCTCTGGCTCTCCATCCGCTGCAAAACTACAACTCCCAGCATTCCCTGCAGGCTCTCAGGGCATGCTGGAAGTTGTGGTTTTTCCACAGCTAGAAATCAAATGCACTGAAGAGACCTTCACACCTGCCGTTGGGTAGTGGCTGCAGCTACCTACAGTATGCCATGGTGCGCAGGTCATGACATGAGGGGCACAAATGGTGCATTTGGATGTCCTTCTAGTCCAGTGCCAGGAAACAAGCCTGATAACAGGGGCAGTATTATAGAAATTCTAGTTGTAGAGTGATATTCATGAACCAGAAAGCTCAGGATGAACATGTTGTAGGAAGGCGCGAGGGTCCGTCTCTGACAGAAGGTATGTGTCACCGAGGTTCCTGGCCTCGGTGGAGTAAGAGCCAGTTTTCATGTGTCAGCAGCAGTTGCTGTTTGATACCTAGCTATTTAGTATAGCTGTACAGCTGATCCGGGACGGCTCTTACTGGGAGTAGTCAAAGTGCTGGGTGGGTGACTACTCCCCATGTTCAAGGCTGGGTCTCGGCAGGCTTAAAAAAAACAGGCCAGCACTGTCAGGTGATGTGGATTACCTCGCTCTGACAGTGGAGCTCTGGAGATCTCTGTGCTGAGGTCTGAAGACCGTGTGTCAGGCGAGCAGGCCGCCTTAAAGCCTGTAAGTGGACTTTCTGAGGCTGAGCATTCAGCCGGGTGTGAACTGACACCCAGGACACCAGGTGAAAGTTATTTTGTTTTTTCTGTGTGTGAACAAGCACCAAGCCTGAAAAGTGACTGTTGTGTTATGTTATAAGTGTGAGTAAACACTGAAGAGTGATTTACAACCTGGCCCTTTGCCTCTATACTGCATCCACTAACCTGCCTACCAGAGCGAATCCCCACAATGTTTACAGCTTCCTTCCTATATTAGACAACTATGAAATGGATATAATTTTTTGGGGAAATGGAAGACGAAAAGAAAATTGTAAAATGCATCCCTGTCCCCTACTGCCCCCATGGGCTAAAGAGCCACCTCCAATGTCACAGGTGCTCATCTCCCGCAGCTCTGCTACATGGAAGAGCATGCACATGTACAGCGATATGTCAGCGCACAACGTGTAAACGCTGCGGGACCTTGTATCATCACTGAAGCTCTGCAGGAACGCAGGACAGGACATAACAAATCACTGGAGTCTACAAAGAGCACGAGCCAAACAATCCAGACGACACGTGTGAAATGCGCTGCACAAGAAGACAGACACAAAGCAACACCATGGCCGCCATGAGGAGGAGACACCTGGGGGATTAACCCCTGGTGTGGAGAAGCAGGGGAGCATGAGTTAGCAAAATAAATGTGGTAATTAGCACCAAAATGGGCACTGGATGAACTGCTGTGGTCTTGGTGGGCGGATCATGCGTGGACCACCCAGGAGGGTCCAGGAAGGCTAGAAATGGACCCCTCTTTATCTCACCATGTGAGGTGCAGCACCTGAAGACAGAATTGAGCTCACAGAGAAAGCATTTTCAGGATTACATTTATTTTATTTTTTTACCAGATATGCTCATCTAGATGCTTCTTCATCGACATTTCCCCCACACTTTTTTTTTTCCACTTTGACTTGTTTTTACCATGTGAACAAATCCCTCTGGTTTCCTTCCTGTATGCAGCACTTCCTGTTGCTGTATCCAACCAAACCCATGATGCACTTCTTCTTCTGCCACAGCTCCAGCACCGCCCCTAACAACACCCAGCTAGTTTATAGCTCCTCCCACCAGCTACTTACATAGACACTCCCCTATTACTGCACCTGACAAAGTCTGGCTAGTTACATAGACACACCTCTATCACTGCCCCTCCCATGGATATGACATCACAGCAAATAAGAAAGAGCTGCATGGACAAGGTCATGTGACCACAACCCAGAACAGGAGAGAGGAGCGATAAAAGTTAAGGAAATACATTACACAATGACAGCGAACTTCATATAGGATAATTTTATGGGACGTTTATGCAAACTGAAAAATGACTTTAAGGTCAGAATTCAGTATGAAGGAATTGACTTTGGAAGAAACATCCAAAGTCGATTCGCATAAAAGTTTGTTTGAAAACTGTATGGAGCAGAAAAATTAATTTCTGCTGTTAAAAACCATTCCCAGAACTCTGGTTCGGTTCCAAGGTACCACTTCGGGAAATGGTTTTTAACAGCAGAAATGAATTTTTGAAGTTATTACCCAAAGTCTCGCGAGATTGGAGCCAATACATTCTCGCTCCGTACAGTATTCAAAGAAACTTTTATGCGAATAAAGTCGATTCGCTCATCCCTAGTCAGAATCTCTGCTGGAGCACATTGTACAGGACCTCGATAAGAGATGACCAGGCCCATCCAAGACTGGATCTCTCCCCAGATGTTAGTCGTAACATTGAAGAATCTACCTCGTCTCTGTGTCCTAGATGAATAGACGATAAAGACTATTATGGCTGTTTACAAGAAAACTCTTCATGCTTCAGAGTCATTATAATCCTACCATTGGTGTGTACAAACTGCCTGAGTCTTGTAGATATATTCTTGTACATAGGAGCAGTATTATAGTAGTTATATTCTTGTACATAGTAGGCAGTATTATAGTAGTTATATTCTAGTACATAGGAGCAGTATTATAGTAGTTATATTCTTGTACATAGGAGCAGTATTATAGTAGTTATATTCTTGTACATAGAAGGCAGTATTATAGTAGTTATATTCTTGTACATAGAAGGCAGTATTATAGTAGTTATATTCTTGTACATAGGAGCAGTATTATTGTAGTTATATTCTTGTACATAGGAGCAGTATTATAGTAGTTATATTCTTGTACATAGGAGCAGTATTATAGTAGTTCTATTCTTGTACACAGGAGGCAGTATTATAGTAGTTATATTCTTGTACATAGGAGGCAGTATTATAGTAGATATATTCCTGTACATAGGAGCAGTATTATAGTAGTTATATTCTTGTACATAGGAGGCAGTATTATAGTAGTTATATTCTTGTACATAGGAGGCAGTATTATAGTAGTTATATTCTTGTACATAGGAGTCAGTATTATAGTAGTTATATTCTTGTACATAGGAGGCAGTATTATAGTAGATATATTCCTGTACATAGGAGCAGTATTATAGTAGTTATATTCTTGTACATAGGAGGCAGTATTATAGTAGTTATATTCTTGTACATAGGAGCAGTATTATAGTAGTTATATTCTTGTACATAGGAGCAGTATTATAGTAGTTATATTCTTGTACATAGGAGCAGTATTATATTAGTTATATTCCTGTACATAGGAGGCAGTATTATAGTAGTTATATTCTTGTACATAGGAGGCAGTATTATAGTAGTTATATTCTTGTACATAGGAGGCAGTATTATAGTAGTTATATTCTTGTACATAGGAGCAGTATTATAGTAGTTATATTCTTGTACATAGGAGGCAGTATTATAGTAGTTATATTCTTGTACATAGGAGGCAGTATTATAGTAGTTATATTCTTGTACACAGGAGCAGTATTATAGAAGTTATATTCTTGTACATAGGAGCAGTATTATAGTAGTTATATTCTTGTACACAGGAGGCAGTATTATAGTAGTTATATTCCTGTACATAGGAGCAGTATTATAGTAGTTATATTCTTGTACATAGGAGCAGTATTATAGTAGTTATATTCTTGTACATAGTAGGCAGTATTATAGTAGTTATATTCTAGTACATAGGAGCAGTATTATAGTAGTTATATTCTTGTACATAGGAGCAGTATTATAGTAGTTATATTCTTGTACATAGAAGGCAGTATTATAGTAGTTATATTCTTGTACATAGGAGCAGTATTATTGTAGTTATATTCTTGTACATAGGAGCAGTATTATAGTAGTTATATTCTTGTACATAGGAGCAGTATTATAGTAGTTCTATTCTTGTACACAGGAGGCAGTATTATAGTAGTTATATTCTTGTACATAGGAGGCAGTATTATAGTAGATATATTCCTGTACATAGGAGCAGTATTATAGTAGTTATATTCTTGTACATAGGAGGCAGTATTATAGTAGTTATATTCTTGTACATAGGAGGCAGTATTATAGTAGTTATATTCTTGTACATAGGAGTCAGTATTATAGTAGTTATATTCTTGTACATAGGAGGCAGTATTATAGTAGATATATTCCTGTACATAGGAGCAGTATTATAGTAGTTATATTCTTGTACATAGGAGGCAGTATTATAGTAGTTATATTCTTGTACATAGGAGCAGTATTATAGTAGTTATATTCTTGTACATAGGAGCAGTATTATAGTAGTTATATTCTTGTACATAGGAGCAGTATTATATTAGTTATATTCCTGTACATAGGAGGCAGTATTATAGTAGTTATATTCTTGTACATAGGAGGCAGTATTATAGTAGTTATATTCTTGTACATAGGAGGCAGTATTATAGTAGTTATATTCTTGTACATAGGAGCAGTATTATAGTAGTTATATTCTTGTACATAGGAGGCAGTATTATAGTAGTTATATTCTTGTACATAGGAGGCAGTATTATAGTAGTTATATTCTTGTACACAGGAGCAGTATTATAGAAGTTATATTCTTGTACATAGGAGCAGTATTATAGTAGTTATATTCTTGTACACAGGAGGCAGTATTATAGTAGTTATATTCCTGTACATAGGAGCAGTATTATAGTAGTTATATTCTTGTACATAGGAGCAGTATTATAGTTGTTATTTTCTTGTACATAGGAGCAGTATTATAGTAGTTATATTCTTGGACATTAGAGCAGTATTATAGTAGTTATATTCTTGTACATAGGAGCAGTATTATAGTAGTTATATTCTTGTATATAGGAGCAGTATTATAGTAGTTATATTCTTGTACATAGGAGCAGTATTATAGTAGTTATATTCTTGTACATAGGAGGCAGTATTATAATAGTTATATTCTTGTACATAGGAGCAGTATTATAGTAGTTATATTCTTGTACATAGGAGGCAGTATTATAGTAGTTATATTCTTGGACATTAGAGCAGTATTATAGTAGTTATATTCTTGTACATAGGAGGCAGTATTATAGTAGTTATATTCTTGTACATAGGAGTCAGTATTATAGTAGTTATATTCTTGTACATAGGAGGCAGTATTATAGTAGATATATTCCTGTACATAGGAGCAGTATTATAGTAGTTATATTCTTGTACATAGGAGGCAGTATTATAGTAGTTATATTCTTGTACATAGGAGCAGTATTATAGTAGTTATATTCTTGTACATAGGAGCAGTATTATAGTAGTTATATTCTTGTACATAGGAGCAGTATTATATTAGTTATATTCCTGTACATAGGAGGCAGTATTATAGTAGTTATATTCTTGTACATAGGAGGCAGTATTATAGTAGTTATATTCTTGTACATAGGAGGCAGTATTATAGTAGTTATATTCTTGTACATAGGAGCAGTATTATAGTAGTTATATTCTTGTACATAGGAGGCAGTATTATAGTAGTTATATTCTTGTACATGGGAGGCAGTATTATAGTAGTTATATTCTTGTACACAGGAGCAGTATTATAGAAGTTATATTCTTGTACATAGGAGCAGTATTATAGTAGTTATATTCTTGTACACAGGAGGCAGTATTATAGTAGTTATATTCCTGTACATAGGAGCAGTATTATAGTAGTTATATTCTTGTACATAGGAGGCAGTATTATAGTAGTTATATTCTTGTACATAGGAGCAGTATTATAGTAGTTATATTCTTGTACATAGGAGCAGTATTATAGTAGTTATATTCTTGTACATAGGAGCAGTATTATAGTTGTTATTTTCTTGTACATAGGAGCAGTATTATAGTAGTTATATTCTTGGACATTAGAGCAGTATTATAGTAGTTATATTCTTGTACATAGGAGCAGTATTATAGTAGTTATATTCTTGTATATAGGAGCAGTATTATAGTAGTTATATTCTTGTACATAGGAGCAGTATTATAGTAGTTATATTCTTGTACATAGGAGGCAGTATTATAATAGTTATATTCTTGTACATAGGAGCAGTATTATAGTAGTTATATTCTTGTACATAGGAGGCAGTATTATAGTAGTTATATTCTTGGACATTAGAGCAGTATTATAGTAGTTATATTCTTGTACATAGGAGCAGTATTATAGTAGTTATATTCTTGCACATAGGAGCAGTATTATAGTAGTTATATTCTTGTACATAGGAGGTAGTATTATAGTAGTTATATTCTTGTACATAGGAGCAGTATTATAGCAGTTATATTCTTGTACATAGGAGGCAGTATTATAGTAGTTATATTCTTGTACATAGGAGCAGTATTATAGTAGTTATATTCTTGTACATTGGAGCAGTATTATAGTAGTTATATTCTTGTACATAGGAGGCAGTATTATAGTAGTTATATTCTTGTACATAGGAGGCAGTATTATAGTAGTTATATTCTTGTACATAGGAGCGGTATTATAGTAGTTATATTTTTGTATATAGGAGCAGTATTATAGTAGTTATATTCTTGTACATAGGAGCAGTATTATAGTAGTTATATTCCTGTACATAGGAGCGGTATTATAGTAGTTATATTCTTGTACATAGGAGCAGTATTATAGTAGTTATATTCTTGTACATAGGAGCAGTATTATAGTAGTTATATTGTTACAAACAGTGATCAGCACATCAATATTTTGGTAAACGTGTGGTTTGTATTTCATAAGTCAGCACACCTGATCCACATTACTGCACAAAAAAGAAGATTGGGTCAACGAGATCCAAATCTTTCATTATGTATGTACATTTTTCACTTTTTCTTGTATTTTGTGCCCAGACCTCATAAGAGAAGTATAATTGTAGTAATTAGTGTAGATTAAATCTGACTTTACTGTGATCCCGCCAGCACTGATAGTCACAATGTATTTCAGACTTCACTGATTACAAGAAGTAGATATTACTCAGAATTTAGAATTTCCACATAATTTCATTTGTTTTTCTAATTAACCCATCAGATCCTTTATAAACATTTTGCTTCCAGGCCAGAAAATATTTTTCCTGGAAGACTCTGATGCTCATTTCGTATAGTTTTATTGCAGTTCCAGCTCTAATCAAATTATAACCAATAGGAGATCTGTGATCACCTAAAACTAGACAATAGGTCTATGTAGGAAAGGTATGTGAACTCTTTTGAGTTCAGAGTTTCAGCAGTTACTGCCAAGGTGGGGCAAGAAAATAAAATATTACAGATAATGTGCATTTTATTTTATTTTTATAGCAGTAAGTTCAGCTTCAGTTAATGGACAATATTAGAAGAATGCTTAGACAATTTTTAAAGGTCCTTTATATCCTTGCTTATAAAATTCTGGCTGCTGGCAGCCACCACAAGAGAGAGCCTAAAGGGGTTCTGCAGCTTTTAAGATCCCACTAGTAGGCAGCAATTAAAGTCCTTCTAATGGTGAGTGCAGGTAGGCATCTCTTAAAGTTATTCTGGAGTTTCTTTAAACTGATGATCTATCCTCTGGATAGATCATCAGCATTTGATCGGTGGGGGTACGACACCCGGGACCCCTGCCGATCAGCTGTTTGAGAAGGCCGCTGCCTCCAGCAGCGCCGCGGCCTTCTCACTGTTTACCGCTGGTCCAGTGATGTCACGACTAGTATTAACTTGCCTGGGCGCGGCTAAGCTCCATTCAAGTGAACGAATATTAGCCGCGCCCAGGCAAGTTGATATTAGTCGTGACGTAATTGGGCCAGCAGTAAACAGTGAGAAGGCAGCGGCGCTGCTGGAGGCAGCGGCCTTCTCAAACAGCTGATCGGCGGGGGTACCGGGTGTCGTACCCTCGCCGATCAAATGCTGATGATCTATGGATAGATCATCAGTTTAAACAAACTGCAGAATCACTTTAAGAGATGCCTACCTGCACTCACCATTAGAAGGACTTTAATTGCTGCCTACTAGTGGGATCTTAAAAGCTGCCTGCCTACAGTCACCACTAGAGGGAGCTTAGGAGCTGCATGCCAGTAGCCACCACTAGAGGGAGCTTAGGAGCTGCATGCCTGTAGCCACCACTAGAGGGAGCTTAGGAGCTACCTGTCTACAGTCACCACTAGAGGGAGCTTAAGAGCTGCCTGTCTACAGTCACCACTAAAGGGAGCTTAGGAGCTGCCTGTCTACAGTCAACACTAGAGGGAGCTTAAGAGCTGCCTGTCTACAGTCACCACTAGAGGGAGCTTAGGAGCTACCTGTCTACAGTCACCACTAGAGGGAGCTTAAGAGCTGCCTGTCTACAGTCACCACTAGAGGGAGCTTAGGAGCTGCATGCCTGTAGCCACCACTAGAGGTTGCTTAGGAGCTACCTGTCTACAGTCACCACTAGAGGGAGCTTAGAAGCTGCCTGTCTACAGTCACCACTAGAGGGAGCTTAGAAGCTGCATGCCTATAGCCACCACTAGGTGGACCTTAGGAGATGCCTGCTGGCAGGAACTGCTAGAAGGAGATTAAGAGCTTACTCATTCTGGTATATTATTGAAACCAGTATATAAACAGCATACAGTGAACTCCTTACACACTTTTCCTAGTGGTACCTACAGGCAGCCAGAACTTAATAAATGCAAACAGGAAATTTCTGGCTTACACAGATATTAACAGAGATGAGTGAATTTCTTGAAATTTGTTTTAGGTCCAATTCCAGTGATTTTGTTGGCAGATTTAATTCATGCATGAACAAATTCAACCTAAGGGCTCAGATGGCCCTAAAAAGTTGTGTATTCCACTCTGGGGTCTCCTAGGACTGTATCTAACCCTTTTCAAGCATTTTAATGAAAAGACTGCATTAGTAATGTCAGAGTGACACTGACATATGCTGTAGCCATGGGTAGACACATGGTAGCCGGTGGTAACAAACAGACTGTTTAATAATACACTGCATTGTCTGATTTCTTTACTTTTTAAAATTAAAAACTGTCCAAAAATGATCAATTTTAGGGGAAAATGTCTGCCGGTTTTTATACACACACAGTAGCATCAGATCAAGAAATGGCTTGTTTTGAATAAGCTGTCCAAAATTATCCCTTCTTGGGGCAGATGCTTGTGTGTGCTGACTGGGTCAGTTTGGCACGCTTATTAATAATTGAGAAACCTTACAATAACATTCTTAAAAAAAAAAAAAAAAAAAAAAAAGGAAATTGTATGGTGGCTAGTGCAACTATGATATTTAGAAAAACATCAGCCAGTACGTATGATTTCAGAATTAAATTGGGCTGCTAGCTGACAGCTGAAAATTAGAAAGAAAAAGAAGTACTGTAGCTTTAAATATTGATATGCAATGAAAGCAAAGCCTCAATGGACACGAATGGCTGGCTTCAGGAAAGTAGCACACAGTACAGTAATTGACCCTAGTCCTGTCCCTAACTAAAACATCTCACTATCAGTTAATTAAATCAATCTAAGTAAATCCCTAAGTCTTTCCCTATAAGACCCTGAACTTGCCATATTGTTCGTCTGTCTAAATACAATTGTCTTTCTTTGCTTTGTCTGTGCCGGAGACATCCTGCTTCATCAAGGTACAAGCTCAGAATGCTCATGGCTTCACTGGTTGGGATCATATATAGTGCTTATGAAATGTGTATGTCATCCTTCCTGATTGGCTGAGGCCGACTGCAAGGCATTATGGGCAAACCCACAGGCTGGGGCCCCACATAGGGTGATGTGATCTTCTGTCTTCATGTTCCTTGCCCTGTTGGGCTCATTGTACTGATATATCAAATGGTAGATGCCATTTTGAGCGATTCACAATAATTTAATCTCACATTTTTGGCTTCATTTGGAAGCTGAATTTTTGGAAAATTGTAAATTATTTTTTTCACTTATATAATGCTGACATATTCCACAGAGCTTTACAGACATTAGCATCACACTGTCCACAATCTAAGTTCTCTATCAGTATGTTTTTAGATCGTGGGAGGAAAATCGGAGAACCCAGAAGAAACCCACGCAAACCCAGGGAGAACATACAAACTCCATGCAGATATTGTCCTTGGTCAGATTTGAATCCAGGACCCCAGCGCTGCAAGGCACCAGCGCTAACCACTGAGCCACCACTGACCACTGAGCCACCACGCTGCCCTGACAGCTCCTTGGATTCACCTTTAGAAACTACGGGAGCAGGATGGTCAGGTGATGGTCCTTTGGTCTGACAGGTTTCCTAGTTTAAATGACGCAATTATTGATATTATTTATTGACCTTGTGTCATCCTTTTCTGTTGTGCTTTACAGAGGATAATATTATGGTAACACTTTTTAACAAATATTAAACATACCATGAAACAGACAAGAGAAACCTTGTTTAGAACATACATTAAATTGGAGCCCTGCCCATCGGAGCTTACAGTCTACAAGGAGTACGGAATGGATCAAAGTGGTCGGGGAATGGGGCAAGCCTCTGCAGATGTGTCTGGTAGGAGTATAAGAAGTATCGGAATCCTGTTGGAGGGGCTCGGTTATTTCCTTACCACAAGGGATACATTCAGCGAGAATTTGGAGGGTTGAAAAATAATGGATGGAATGATTGAGCATGTTCCAGAAGAAAGGAGATGCACAAGAGAAGAAGTGTATGAAGACTATGAGGAGGTGTTTGCAGCGGTAGAGCAGAGGTTTCATGTGGGGGGTGAAGTGTCTGTGAATTATAGAAGGAAGGTAGGATGGAAGAGGAATGGATCTGACATCTACTATAAAGTGATATCCGCAGTAACTTCTATGGATTTTCATACTAGCTCAAGCACAAACAACTACTGATGCATCATAATAATTAGATATGTATATTTAGAGCAACAGTCAGCAGGATCAACTCTATTAAATCTGACATTCTGCCTCGTAAGGTTGATCCTTCTTATTAAAATGATGCTCAACTTTATTAAATATGACATTCTGCCTGGAAAGGTTGATCCTTCTGATTAAAATGATACCCATATTGTAAAAATCGGTTTAATGCACTGAGAGGTGTGGCCAGCACTGGAAAGCAGAGGAGCGGTTAGGCCACACCCCTCAGTGCCCCGAAACATTCTCTGGCATATAGAATAAAAGTATTTTACCCCGGGAATGCGACAACCAATTTTCACAAGACAGGTATCATTTTCATCAGCAGGATCAATCCTAATGGAAAGCATGCCTGGCTTAATAAGATTGATCCTGCTGATACACGCACTTTAAAAAGATGATAGGGAGACATGAAAAATGGTGCCAGTAGGAATAACGACAATAGTATTGGCCATTCCTGTCACTATAGGTTCGGTGGAGGAGGCAGTCATGTTTCTGGCTATTAGAACATGGGCTCTGCAATCACTTTTGCTCTCTAGCCCAGGGCCTTAAAGCTACACATCGGTTGCGATCCACAATCTTCTATGTAGTAAGAAACTTGGACTAAAGTTTACAAAACTCTTTCTCATATGAAGCCAGAAAATACTTGCAATCAAAGATATCAGAATTTTTCTACCCCGCTGCCTTCCTTTCTCAGCCATTATGGCATCTGTTCTGCATTTTCTTATGAGAAAAGTTACTTCGCTGACAAGCCTAAGTTAAAAAAGCCGAGAACATAGGGGACACCCACATGACCAAAGACACAAATATTTTACAAGGTTTTAGTTCTAATTCTTAAAACAGCCCAATCCCTCCGATGGAATGCCGGGACGGAAGCTTCGATGTAATGAGAACGTGTTCAGCCATTTGTAGTGGGATAGAATGTAACAAACAATACTAGGAAGCAAGAGAAAAAGACTGTAAAAGATGACAAACCTGGCACAGGGAGGCAGTCCGAAACTAGCACAAAGAGAACGCGCACAGAAACGAATACAGCTCCTGCCGTCATGGTTTTATTTTCTCTGATGCTGTAATTGTATCATCACAAAATCACATCTTCACCTACACAATGCAATCTCCTAATAGATAAACTCCATTTTCATGTACATAGTAGCCGCTATTATAGCAGTTATATTCTTGTACATAGGAGCAGTATTATAGTAGTTATATTCTTGTACATAGGAGCAGTATTATAGTAGTTATATTCTTGTACATAGGAGCAGTATTATAGTAGTTATATTCTTGTACATAGGAGCAGTATTATAGTAGTTATATTCCTGTACATAGGAGCAGTATTATAGTAGTTATATTCTTGTACATAGGAGCAGTATTATAGTAGTTATATTCTTGTACATAGGAGGCAGTATTATAGTAGTTACATTCTTGTACATAGGAGGTAGTATTATAGTAGTTATATTCTTGAACATAGGAGCAGTATTATAGTAGTTATATTCTTGTACATTGGAGAAGTATTATAGTAGTTATATTCTTGTACATAGGAGCAGTATTATAGTAGTTATGTTCTTGTACATAGGAGCAGTATTATAGTAGTTATACTACTGTACATAGGAGGCAGTATTATAGTACTTATATTCTTGTACATAGGAGGCAGTATTATAGTAGTTATATTCTTGTACATAGGAGGCAGTATTATAGTAGTTATATTCTTGTACATAGGAGGCAGTATTATAGTAGTTATATTCTTGTACATAGAAGCAGTATTATAGTAGTTATATTCTTGCACATAGGAGGCAGTATTATAGTAGTTATATTCTTGTACAAAGGAGCAGTATTATAGTAGTTATATTCTTGTACATAGGAGCAGTATTATAGTAGTTATATTCCTGTACATAGGAGCAGTATTATAGTAGTTATATTCTTGTACATAGGAGCAGTATTATAGTAGTTACATTCTTGTACATAGGAGGTAGTATTATAGTAGTTATATTCTTGAACATAGGAGCAGTATTATAGTAGTTATATTCTTGTACATTGGAGAAGTATTATAGTAGTTATATTCTTGTACATAGGAGCAGTATTATAGTAGTTATGTTCTTGTACATAGGAGCAGTATTATAGTAGTTATACTACTGTACATAGGAGGCAGTATTATAGTACTTATATTCTTGTACATAGGAGGCAGTATTATAGTAGTTATATTCTTGTACATAGGAGGCAGTATTATAGTAGTTATATTCTTGTACATAGGAGGCAGTATTATAGTAGTTATATTCTTGTACATAGAAGCAGTATTATAGTAGTTATATTCTTGCACATAGGAGGCAGTATTATAGTAGTTATATTCTTGTACATAGGAGCAGTATTATAGTAGTTATATTCTTGTACATAGCAGCAGTATTATAGTAGTTATATTCTTGTATATAGGAGCAGTATTATAGTAGTTATATTCTTGTACATAGGAGGCAGTATTATAGTAGTTATATTCTTGTATATAGGAGCAGTATTATAGTAGTTATATTCTTGTACATAGGAGCAGTATTATAGTAGTTATATTCTTGTACATAGGAGCAGTATTATAGTAGTTATATTCTTGTACATAGGAGCAGTATTATAGTAGTTATACTCTTATACATAGGAGACAGTATTATAGTCAGGGCTGGAGTCAGCACACGGCATACCCGGCAAGTGCCGGAGCCAGCTGTTCCTTAGGGGGCCCACTAATTTCCTCACTTCAAAATTGCGGCAGTCGCGGTCCCTTTAAACATCACCCTGCCTAGTATTACAGAACACGGAGCGTGCTGCTTTCACCGCACTCCATGTTCCCTCAGCAGCACAGGGGAGAAGGAAGCAGTACCTCCCTCCCACCTGCGCTGCCAATGAGGAGAGAGTAGGTGCAGGAGGGGAGGGACTGTGGCCCCTGTGCCACCAATGATAATTACTTTTAATACAGATACAGGAGGCGGGTGCCGGCAGCAGAATCACATAGCCGGCACCCGACCTCTCACAGGGAGCTGCGATCAGTGACAGTTAACCCCTTAGGTGCCGCACCTGAGGGGTTAACTGCCGCTGATCACAGCTCCCTGTCAGAGGTCGGGTGCCGGCCATGTGATTCTGCTGCCGGCACCTGCCTCCTGTATCTGTATTAAAGGTAATTATTATTGGTGGTGCAGTGCACCCTCCCCCCCCAGTAGTAAAAACATTGGTGGCGCAGTGTGCCCTCCCCCCCAGTATTAAAGGGCTTCTGTCACCCCACTAAAGTGATTTTTTTTTTTGGGGGCTAGTTAAATTAGTTATATAGCGATATATGAAAATATAATTGTGTTACTTACATTGATCCAGCAGTTTATTCAAAAAACGAAGTTTTATCATATGCAAATTCGGTCTCTACCAGCAAGTAGGGCGGCTACTTGCTGGTAGCTGCTGCAGAAATCCGCCCCCTCCTCTTGTTGATTGACAGGGCCAGCCAGGATCTCCTACTCCGGCCGCCCTGTCGGCATTTCAAAAATCGCGCGCCTGTGTTGATTCGGCGCAGGCGCTCTGAGATGAGGAGGCTCGTCTCCTCAGAACTCCCTCAGTGCGCCTGCGCCGATGACGTCTTCTATTTCGGTGATGTCATCGGCGCAGGCGCACTGAGGGAGTGCTGAGGAGACGAGCCTCCTCATCTCAGAGCGCCTGCGCCGAATCAACACAGGCGCGTGATTTTTGAAATGCCGACAGGGCCGGCCAGAGGAGGAGATCCTGGCTGGCTCTGTCAATCAACAAGAGGAGGGGGCGGATTTCTGCAGCAGCTACCAGCAAGTAGCCGCCCTACTTGCTGGTAGAGACCGAATTTGCATATGATAAAACTTCGTTTTTTGAATAAACTGCTGGATCAATGTAAGTAACACAATTATATTTTCATATATCGCTATATAACTAATTTAACTAGCCCCAAAAAAAAAAAACACTTTAGTGGGGTGACAGAAGCCCTTTAAAATCACATTGGTGGCAGTGGCCACAGGGTCCCCTCCTCCTCATTGGTGGCAGTTTCTGATCGGAGCCCCAGCTGTGTAATCCTGGGGTTCCGATCAGTTACCATGGCAGCCAGGACGCTACTGAAGCTCTGTTTGCCATGGTAATCTCCCTGCTGCTGTGTGTACTATGCACAGAACAGCAGGGAGAATGTAAAGTCCTATTCACCCTGATAGAGCTCTATTAGGGTAAATAGGACAAGGGATTAAAAGATCCCTGGTTCTACCCCCTAAGGGTGGAAATAGTTGTTAAATAAAAAGTGTAAAAAAATAAATAAATAAAAATAAAAAAAACACCAGAATATTAAGTATAAATCACCCCTTTCCCAATTTTACATATAAAATATATAAACAATAAATAAATAAACATATCCCTACGTCTGAAAAGTCCAAACTATTAAAATATTTTAAAAAAATCCTATGCAGTGAGCGAATTTTTTCAGTCAACTTGTCCCCCCAAAAAATAGGATAGGACTGTTTGATTATAGGCCGGACGTTCCAAAAAAATGTGGAAAGCACGCAGCTTTTTGGGTGTTCTATTTTTTTTTGCGTGGTATCGAATGGTATCGAGTATCACAATACTTTTTTATGGTATCGAAATCAAATCAAAATTTTGGAATCGTGACAACCCCAGTCTGCTGCAGCCTGCCCTGCTGTGCTCCAAATCATCATATTGATATTTATTAGACATTGGTATCACAGGGGCAGCAGCATAGTGCTATCAGCGTTCATATTGAAATTTATTTTCATATTCCATGTCTTTCTCTTTAGAGGGTGTACAGTAAAAAACGGAATACTGAGTAGACCTGAGGGATTAAAACACTGCGTAGATAAAAAAAAAAGTAGGGGCATAAGGATTGATTCACATATATCCGCTCCGTAGCATGTTCTGTCTTTTGTATTTGGCACCAGATATATAAAATGCAGTTTTATTGCCACGTGTGTTGTGCAAAATGCCACAAGGGGGCCCACATGAACCTGGAGCCGGCCTTGATTATAGTAGTTATATTATTGTACATAGGAGGCAGTATTATAGTAGTTATATTCTTGTACATAGGAGCAGTATTATAGTAGTTATATTCTTGTACATAGGGGCAGTATTATAGTAGTTATATTCTTGTACATAGGAGCAGTAATATAGTAGATATATTCTTGTACATAGGAGGCAGTATTATAGTAGTTATATTCTTGTACATAGGAGCAGTATTATAGTAGTTATATTCTTGTACATAAGAGGCAGTATTATAGTAGTTATATTCTTGTACATAGGAGGCAGTATTATAGTAGTTATATTCTTGTACATAGGAGGCAGTATTATAGTAGTGATATTCTTGTACATAGGAGGCAGTATTATAGTAGTTATATTCTTGTACATAGGAGGCAGTATTATAGTAGTGATATTCTTGTACATAGGAGGCAGTATTATAGTAGTTATATTCTTGTACATAGGAGCAGTATTATAGTAGTTATATTCTTGTACATAGGGGCAGTATTATAGTAATTATATTCTTGTACATAGGAGCAGTATTATAGTAGTTATATTCTTGTACATAGGAGCAGTATTATAGTAGTTATATTCTTGTACATAGGAGGCAGTATTATAGTAGTTATATTCTTGTAGATAGGAGCAGTATTATAGTAGTTATATTCTTGTACATAGGGGCAGTATTACAGTAGTTATATTCTTGTACATAGGAGCAGTATTATAGTAGTTATATTCCTGTACATAGGAGCAGTATTATAGTAGTTATATTCTTGTACATAGGAGCAGTATTATAGTAGATATATTATTGTACATAGGAGCAGTATTATAGTAATTATATTCTTGTACATAGGAGCAGTATTATAGTAGTTATATTCAAGTACATAGGAACAGTATTATAGTACTTATATTCTTGAACATAGGAGGCAGTATTATAGTAGTTATATTCTTGTACATAGGTGCCAGTATTATAGCAGTTATATTCTTGTACATAGGAGGCAGTATTATAGTAGTTATATTCCTGTACCTAGGAGGCAGTATTATAGTAGTTATATTCTTGTACATAGGAGGCAGTATTATAGTAGTTATATTCTTGTACATAGGAGCAGTTTTATAGTAGTTATATTCTTGTACATAGAAGCAGTATTATAGTAGTTATATTCTTGTACATAGGAGCAGTATTATAGTAGTTATATTCTTGTACATAGGAGCAGTATTATAGTAGTTATATTCTTGTACATAGGAGGCAGTATTATAGTAGTTATATTCTTGTAGATAGGAGCAGTATTATAGTAGTTATATTCTTGTACATAGGGGCAGTATTACAGTAGTTATATTCTTGTACATAGGAGCAGTATTATAGTAGATATATTCTTGTACATAGGAGCAGTATTATAGTAATTATATTCTTGTACATAGGAGCAGTATTATAGTAGTTATATTCAAGTACATAGGAACAGTATTATAGTACTTATATTCTTGAACATAGGAGGCAGTATTATAGCAGTTATATTCTTGTACATATGAGCAGAATTATAGTTGATATATTTTTGTACATAGGAGGCAGTATTATAGTAGTTATATTCTTGTACATAGGAGCAGTATTATAGTAGTTATATTCTTGTACATAGGAGCAGTATTATAGTAGTTATATTCTTGTACATAGGAGGCAGTATTATAGTAGTTATATTCTTGTACACAGGAGCAGTATTATAGTAGTTATATTCTTGTACATAGGAGGCAGTATTATAGTAGTTATATTCTTGTACATAGGGGCAGTATTATAGTAGTTATGTTCTTGTACATAGGAGCAGTATTATAGTAGTTATATTCTTGTACATAGGAGCAGTATTATAGTAGTTATATTCTTATACATAGGAGCAGTATTATAGTAGTTATATTCTTGTACATAGGAGGCGGTATTATAGTAGTTATATTCTTGTATATAGGAGGCGGTATTATAGCAGTTATATTCTTGTACATAGGAGGCAGTATCATAATAGTTATATTCTTGTACATAGGAGCAGTATTATAGTAGTTATATTCTTGTACATAGGAGGCAGTATTATAGTAGTTATATTCTTGTACATAGGAGGCAGTATTATAGTGGTTATATTCTTGTACATAGAAGGCAGTATTATAGTAGTTATATTCTTGTACATAGGAGCAGTATTATAGTAGTTATATTCTTGTACATAGGAGGCAGTATTATAGTAGTTATATTCTTGTACATAGGAGGCAGTATTATAGTGGTTATATTCTTGTACATAGAAGGCAGTATTATAGTAGTTATATTCTTGTACATAGGAGCAGTATTATAGTAGTTATATTCTTGTACATAGGAGCAGTATTATAGTAGTTATATTCTTGTACATTGTAACAGTATTATAATATCTATATTCTTTTCCATAACGATTATAGGTGGTCAGAGCATCACCTTTTATAGATTTGAGGCCCTTTTACATAATTATATGCAGCAATGGTCAAACATAAAACTGAGATATTGTTGCTGTTTATGTTTTTATTATATCTGTTGGGACTATTTTGTTTGTATCTCTTACTGACTATAGAAAATCACGGCTTCTCCCTGTGCACAGTTCTTGGCTGTATCACCTGGCATCATATCGGTCTATAAAGTCCAAGCAGAATAGATAGGAAAATAAGAAGCAGATGAGGTTTGAAATGCCTTAAAGTTGACATCTGCCCCCTCCCCTGTTCTGTATAAGGCTCTCGTCTCCTTTTAGCCTCTTATATAGTTTTTATAAAGTGTTTATATTTTGAAGTAAACTTTGGCAGCAGGAATCTAGGTGAATGAAACAAAACTATGTCCAAACTGATTGAATCAATGTCTCCTGGCTTTGGGCTTTGCTTTAGTTCCTTCACGATGGATGCATTCAACCACAGGAATGATGTCAAACAGATGGGCAGAACATTCTAGAGAAATGAGAAATCCCCCGGGTTATCAGCTCTGACTGACCACCATTTCAGTGCTTGAGAAGAATATTTGCAAATAATTGTTAATAAAAAAAAATTGGCTATCATGTTGCATCTACAGCTCCAATACACAGCTATGTATCGCCATGGTTACAGACGACTGCAAAGGAGCTCTGTATAGTCCGATCCTGCAGTCCTGTGTATCTCCTGTTCCTCTGCCCCCTCTTCTTGTTAAACTACAGCCATAAGAGAGGATAAATGGAAGGGAGGCTTGTTGCATAATCAGACTACACAGGTTTTGTTTGTAGTCTGTAACCATGGAGACACCTACTTCAGAATAAGAGCTGCATATTCAAAAAGGTAGATCTTCTTTATCATGTGGGTCAAATGGAGGAGGGGTGTTTTAGAAATAAATATTCATGAGACCCCCACTGAGTATCAGAACAAATGGACAAGAGCTCATTTAATATTGTTCCAGACACACGTGCGTCACAAATGCAGCTGAGCCCCATTCAAGGGTTAATGCATCCTTAGTTGTAGCGCTCCTTTTTTGCATGAAGCGACTTAATCCTTAAGTTAATGTAATAAGATACGTTTTATGATCCATATATTGATAATTGTTGAATTTTACCTAATATAAACTCATTAAAAAGAACTAGGACACCTCAATCAGTCCAATCTCATTCACAGATGGCTGCACTGGGTTTCTGCTAGTTTAAAATGTATTCGGTAAATGAATCACATTGTGACATTAATGCAATTTATTTCCTAATTAGTTACAGGATGGCTTGAATTACATTTCACCTCTTTCAACCTTCCTAGGGCTCATGTACCGACATGCGCTAAAACATCATTTGGCCCTCATAGCCTGTTTTATGCTGTGGCCCTATGTGACATGGCTTTGCCTTGCAGTTAATGGAGAATACAATGTCTCCAGCAACACACATAGTGCTTATGGGTCCATTATACAGATCAGTAAAGAGCCCTAACATTGCAACTATGTAGCTACTTTATTTTAAGAATCAAATACATTTAAATGGGGTTTCCACTTCTGATTTGAAAAAATCTGAGACTGTGAATGGGAATCGGCGCAATGTACTTTTACTATTTTACAGGAACATGCCAGAGGGTAGATTCCTATAACCTAGAACATCTGATATACAGTAGAACTGCTTTCCGAGCTTGATCTAGAAATCAGCTGCACATAAGAAATATCACTATGTTAGAGATCTACGTCCAGTACAAGCATGAGGGGGCATTATCAATTATTATAACAGTGTTAGAGATATACAGTAATTAATGGAATATAAGTGAGCTTATAGATCCAGGGCAGAAATTAGGCCACCAGCAGAATAGTGAGTGCAGCTCTGGAGTATAATACAGGATGTAACTCAGGATCAGTACAGGATAAGTAATGCATGTACACAGTGACTGCACCCGCAGAATAGTGAGTGCAGCTCTGGAGTATAATACAGGATGTTACTCAGGATCAGTACAGGATAAGTAATGCATGTACACAGTGACTGCACCCGCAGAATAGTGAGTGCAGCTCTGGAGTATAATACAGGATGTAACTCAGGATCAGTACAGGATAAGTAATGTAATGTACACAGTGATTGCACCAGCAGAATAGTGAGTGCAGCTCTGGAGTATAATACAGGATGCAACTCAGGATCAGAACAGGATAAGTAATGTATGTACACAGTGACTGCACCAGCAGAATAGTGAGTGCAGCTGTGGGGTATAATATAGGATGTAACTCAGGATCAGTACAGGATAAGTAATGTATGTACACAGTGACTGCACCAGCAGAATAGTGAGTGCAGCTCTGGAGTATAATACAGGATGTAACTCAGGATCAGTACAGGAGGTGCGCAATTTTCAGGCGCTGAAGGGCGCGGTAATGCAGCGGAGCCGGGAACACAGCTTGGATTGAAGAGGCTAGCAGGCCAATGATGCGGGCTAGATGACGCAACGTCAACTGGGGAACAGTCAGGGCGTGCCGTAGCTCCTTCCGTATAGAGCGCAACTTCGCCATCGGGAGGCTGAGAGATTCCGCGATCGAGTCCACGGTGAATCCCAGGTACTCCATCCTCTGCAGCGGGACCAGGCAAGATTTCTCCAGGTTGAGGAGAAACCCGAGGCGCGAGAGGAGATTCGAAGTCCAGCCGAGATGTACTAGTAAGGTTGACCTGGATTGATGTATGATAAGGATGTCGTCCGGGTAGACAATCAGACGTACCCCCCGACTGCGAAGCCATGACATGGTCGGACGCATCAGCTTGGTGAAACACCAAGGCGCCGACGAAAGGCCGAAAGGGAAGGCAAGTGAAGCGCCAAAGTTCCCCTCTCCATAGGAAACTGAGCAGGTCCCTGGACTGTGTGGAAATCGGAAACGTCAGGTAAGCATCCTTGAGGTCCAATTTCACCATCCAGTCCCCCGGAAGAAGTAAATCTCTGAGGAGATGAATCCCCTCCATCTTGAAGTGGCGATAGCGGACCATTGTATTCAGAGCCCGTAGGTTTATCACCGGGCGCATCTGACCGCCCTTCTTCTGAACAAGAAAGATATTGCTGAGGACTCCCCTGGGGGATAGAGAAGCCCTCTCTATCGCCCGTTTGTGGAAAAGGGACAAAAGCTCCAGATCTACCAGAGTGCAATCGGGCCTTGACAGTACAAAAGGAGGGGGGGGAGGCGGCTTGAAGAGTCTATGAGTTCGATACGGAAACCCCTGACCGTGGCCAAGACCCAAGGGTCTGACGTGATGGCTAACCAGGCATGGAAAAAATGACGGAGTCTGCCCCTGATGCAATGGTCCGAAAAATCCCCCGTTGGGGAGGACTTACCGAAAGGTCTCCTGGAATTGGAGTTTCCACAGAAGGATCTGGAACGCCACTGGCCACCTCTGGCTGGGAAGAAAGGCGACGAGGTCCTCTGTTCCTGGAATGGGGGCCTCTGGTGGTAGGAGCCTCGGCCGCGCTACGGGCCTGAAAAGTGGATCGGCCGGACAGGCGGCCCCTGCTACTGCCGGCCCTGGTAG
This sequence comes from Bufo bufo, assembly GCF_905171765.1. NCBI lineage: Eukaryota > Metazoa > Chordata > Amphibia > Anura > Bufonidae > Bufo > Bufo bufo. The sequence continues at coordinate 222,416,066 of NC_053397.1, forward strand.
AGACCCGCCCCTGAAACACTCTACCCATAGAAGATTGGGCTTTATCTAAGGCCGTAAACGCCCCTACAAAGCGGCTCAGATCCTTAATAAAAGAATCGCCGAACAAAAGGCCCTGCGCGTCTTTACCTGCCTCAGTAAGGGCAAGGTTGGCCAGCTTGGGGTCGATCTTAAAGAGAATGGCCTTACGCCGTTCAATGGCCATGGATGTATTGGCATTCCCTGCGATGCATATCGCTCTCTGGGCCCAGTCACGCAGCTCCTCAGGGTCTATCAGAGAGCCATCTGCTCTGGCCACCTCGGCCATTTCCAACAACTTAGTTAGAGGGCCGAACCAGGTGAAGCAAATGGTGAAAACCTAAAAAGGAAAACCTCCTGCCTAGAACCAATAGAGAGATACCATCAATATCTATATATGATCGACAATCCAAATGCAACAATGCAATAATATATTTTAAAAACTATACGACAGAATAGAAAAATGCAGCACTTATCTGGTGGCAGCAGCAAAGAAAGAGGAAGACCCAGAGGAGGAGCTGACTGATATAGGGGCTGTAGATCCAAGAGAAGATACAAGCGGCACTTCTGCTTTCAGCGGTGCGGTGCGCGCGTCCCGGAGGAAGATCCACAGATAATGGTATAGTAAGGACCAGCACTCGCTTCAGTAATAATTTCAAATAGATTTAATGGTCACATACAAATGATAAGTTTTGACAAAACTTATCATTTGTATGTGACCATTAAATCTATTTGAAATTATTACTGAAGCGAGTGCTGGTCCTTACTATACCTGTTATAGGGGCTGTCAGGGGAGGGACCTGGTTACTATGGTTACATTGTTCTTTATGTAAATTTCTTTGCTTCTATTGGTGGACAGTAAAGGAAGAGATAGCAATAGGAGCCTCCGTGTCTTGCTGTAAAACTCAGGATCAGTACAGGATCAGTAATGTATGTACACAGTGACTGCACCAGCAGAATAGTGAGTGCAGCTCTGGAGTATAATACAGGATGTAACTCAGGATCAGTACAGGATAAGTAATGTATGTACACAGTGACTGCACCAGCAGAATAGTGAGTGCAGCTCTGGAGTATAATACAGGATGTAACTCAGGATCAGTACAGGATAAGTAATGTATGTATACAGTGACTGCACCAGCAGAATAGTGAGTGCAGCTCTGGAGTATAATACAGGATGTAACTCAGGATCAGTACAGGATAAGTAATGTATGTACACAGAGACTGCACCAGCAGAATAGTGAGTGCAGCTCTGGAGTATAATACAGGATGTAACTCAGGATCAGTACAGGATAAGTAGTGTATGTACACAGTGACTGCACCAGCAGAATAGTGAGTGCAGCTCTGGAGTATAATACAGGATGTAACTCAGGATCAGTACAGGATAAGTAATGTATGTACACAGAGACTGCACCAGCAGAATAGTGAGTGCAGCTCTGGAGTATAATACAGGATGTAACTCAGGATCAGTACAGGATAAGTAATGTATGTACACAGAGACTGCACCAGCAGAATAGTGAGTGCAGCTCTGGAGTATAATACAGGATGTAACTCAGGATCAGTACAGGATAAGTAATGTATGTACACAGTGACTGCACCAGCAGAATAGTGAGTGCAGCTCTGGAGTATAATACAGGATGTAACTCAGGATCAGTACAGGATAAGTAATGTATGTACACAGAGACTGCACCAGCAGAATAGTGAGTGCAGCTCTGGAGTATAATACAGGATGTAACTCAGGATCAGTACAGGATAAGTAGTGTATGTACACAGTGACTGCACCAGCAGAATAGTGAGTGCAGCTCTGGAGTATAATACAGGATGTAACTCAGGATCAGTACAGGATAAGTAATGTATGTACACAGTGACTGCACCAGCAGAATAGTGAGTGCAGCTCTGAGGTATAATACAGCATGTAACTTGTGACCAGTACAGGATAAGTAATGCATGTACACAGTGACTGCACCAGCAAAATAGTGAGTGCAGCTCTGGAATATAATTTTAAGTAGATTTTAAACTGTGTGATGGTAAGTATTTAATAACAATTAAAACGCAGATATTCAGAGACAGAAGTCATACAGCTCTCACTGTCTATAAAGAATATAAAGGGAATGAGTCATCTGATTTGGGGGATAATTATTCTGGTTAAAAAAACATAATATGGAGGTTTTCCTACAAGTTTTTGACCTTATATTCAGTGTGGGATTATTGATGGTTCTGTAGTAAGTAGAAGAACAGATCAGCCTCAACACCATGAAGAGTCCATGAAAGATAAGGAGAAAACCCCACTGGGTATTTCAAAGGCAAAACTAATTACCAAAACAAGGTTTCCTTCCCTGATCCAAGCCTGACACATCAGAGTCACAGATAACTCTGTTTGTGATGGGGTAATGTTATTTTGTACTTAAAACAAGCATCATACAAGACAGATAAAGACCCTGCTGGGGATACAAACTGCCAATTTCACATTGTGTTAATCTGTTTATCAGGCTTTTTGGTCCCCCGGGGTGGGGGAGGGGCAGATTCTACATTTTTCATAACACAAAGTATCCACTTATAATGTCATATTGTGGAAACACAGAGTAATAGTCACCTGGATTCCGCATTGTTAGATCAAACCTAATGTTAATGGAGGGGAAACAAGTTAAGTTTGATTAATGTATATTTATTGGTAGAAAAGACAATATCTCTCTCCTCCTGCAGCCCCAAATAGATTAGGCTTATATTACGCCTGCAGATAATACTGACGATCATCGCTAACAAGTCGTGTAATACTGCCGCCAATTACCCAATGATCGAGCAAACATTCGTCCATCAGGTACTGTAAATGGAACCTTTTAACTGGTTTAAAAATTATCGGCAGGTAGTGCCGTCTAATCATGATCTGCTGCCGGGGACGAGTGATGGCATTAGTGATCACTGCTCCTTATACTGTGGAGGAGATCTCTGCATGTAATAGCGGCGGTCTCCTCCGCTGACGAGCAGGCAATTGCCGGAAGGGAACTCTTCCCTCCTGACAATCGCCTGCAGGTGTAATATAAGCTTTAGCCAGAAAAGTGTGTCGCCTGCAGATCTCGGGTCATCTTTCTTCCCCATCTGGGAATGTGTTCATGCTTTGTATGACACTACCTGATCAGTGTTGTCAGTGTCAGAAACACCCCCCCAACAGGTAACATCCCAGTGGACCTTTATTACAGACTGGTGGCAATTCATTCGTGAACGTCTAGTAGGAATAATAGAGGAATGGCACAACATAGAGCTATAAGAATAGATGATCCAGAATTGTCATTTCACGGGGAATGCAAGTAGTTAAGAAAATAATCATGTCAGAAGAGGTTAAAGGATATCCCATAAATGTCCATTCGGTTTACCTCCTCTGGCATCCTCTCCTCTGTCTCGGGCTGCTACAAATGGACAAGTGGCTGCACATGAGCAGCTGACCTTCATTCCCTTCTAAGGTAGAACAGCCAAGCAAGTGTGCATGCTGGGAGTTGTAGTTTCATAGCAGCTAGAGGGCATATGGATCATATATAATGTGAAATGGATGGGCCCAGGAATAGCCCCGGCACTCTCCCATAGACTACACTGGAGCGCAGACACCTCTCCATTTATTTTAATGGTAAAAGCAACTACATGTCTCACAAGACTGTGCTTGACCTGTCCTTTCAATAGGTGACGGTCCCAGAGGTATATATGCCAAATACGTAGTTCGAGATGGAAACGCCCTTTTAAATCCTGGCTCTGAAGGCTTCATTTTCCATTGGAAGATATCTCCCCTCAACCCTTATAACAATGCAATAAGTCATGGGGCTTTGCTGTGACCGATGCGTGCACGGCGCTGTAGTAACGTGTCACAATAGGCAATCCGAGGGATTTATGGCGCCATTTATACTACTGCTCCGTATACCATGGTCTACGATACTCTGCAGACGTACTGTGCATACAAGCCGCTCTCCATAATGAGAAAGAGTACCCCCTCCCCCCAGACACGCTCACTCTCTCTCCCAAAATGACTTAAAAAAATGGGCTCATCTTTAAGAGTTCGCTATTATTCGTTCTCTCTATGCATGCACAGCCGTATCTGAGTGGACGTCCACCCTCCAAGCTCTCAGGGAGGTCAGACTGTCAGTGACCCACCTGCTCCAGGCAAAATACAAAACCGCAAGGAAGGAAAGGGATGGCACTCAGAACATTTGTGTAGTATGGGTATATAAATAATATATTTAATGAGGGGTGGCTAGATATGCCTATTAAGTAAAAATGATAGGAGGTTGTATCAAGGTAGTAGGTTGTATCAAGACTGAATTTTCTTAAAACAGATTCATTCATTTTTATACAGACTTCTAGGATTTCTATTCTTCTTTCTCAACAGGATTTTATAGAATCAATATATTGTCATTCTAATGTATTTTATTCACACTGTCATTTTATGTATGTAATTTTACTACCTTGATACAACCTCCTATCATTTTTACTTAATAGGCATATCTAGCCACCCCTCATTAAATATATTATTTATATACCCATACTACACAAATGTTCTGAGTGCCATCCCTTTCCTTCCTTGCACATATTCTTACTACAAGCGTTGGGTACGCTTGTCCGGATTGAGCACCTAACTCCATCTCTTTGGGTTATAGAGAGCCGCCCTATTCCTATATCACATTCAGTTCAGTTTACCCATTGGCAGAGCTCCTATTCTCACAGAGATGGACATTTGGGATTGTATGGAGAAAAAATCCAAAACAATTGAGACATACACATTCGATCTAACAGATGATCTCATCCATATAAATCCAACAGACAGATCTAATTCTGAGACATTCAGAGACCTAGAGAAACTCCTACATAAACAGCTTAGACAAGAATGGGAAATCAAATCATTAAACCAATATTTAGCAAAGGGTTTGATACCAAAAGGACTATTACTCACAAAGGATCCAGCAGACGACCTCTATAGTATAGAATTCAAACAAGAATGGGATCAGTTCCTACAAACACAATCATGTATATTAATACAACTGATAATCAAAAGACGCTCCCAGATCCTAGAGGATACTATAGGACAAATTACAAAACTAAAAGGAATAATAGATAAAATGCCGAAAGACGACTCTTTCAATATATGGCAAGAAAGAATCTGTACTAGCCTAGATAATCTAGAAAGAACAATCATGACTAATAAAAACAAAAAAATAAAATATGACACACAGCGTAATCATGTCTATAATAGATCAAACAATCATACCAACTATAGAGAAAACATTATTCCTAACATAATAGAAGACCCTGCCGAGAGACAGGGAGATAAACAAATTAGGAAAAACATTCAAGATCGGTATAATATCCCAACCAACAATTATTTTGAATCACTCACTTCACCTCATTTTTTAGACCAAACCCCACCTCATCACAGAACAAAGACACGGCACCACCCCCGTTCCCCACAGAGACACAAGAGACCACAGACCCCGACACACAAATACAACCTAAGACACAGGAACGAAACACACGAAGAAAACCCACCCAGACGACACCGAGAAAGGACACCGAGGAACACTCCCCAATACTCCAGGGAACACCGAGAAGTGACACCAATGAACACCCCCCACCATCAACACTACCACACGAACTATCAGACAATACTAGATCCACAAAGAGAAAACCCACCCAACACACGAGATTACAGAGGACAAGAAGGAGTAGACACAAGAAGAAGACAGAACAGATATCACAAGACCTAGACGACTCAATGAATATTATTGTCAACCTGAGCAACACGAACCTAAATGAGACACAAAAGAAACTACTCAGTAAGGGACTGAAATTCTCACCTACAACCAAAATGGATAAATTTAATGCCTATATAGGAATAGAGAAATTTGTGAGGAAACTCTGCCTGAAAAAATATTTTATAAAAAATCCTATACTCAGAGATAATCCCCGATCTTCAATATATATCCACACGGATCTGAAAACAAAATCGACAAAATACCCCAAACAAGAAATGGGAGACAATATAGCCACATTCCGTAAATGCATAGAGTCCGACATTAGGAGAATGAATTTGAACAAAACACAACATAATATTACTAAAAGGGAGATACATGCAATCAAACAGATCCAATCGACCTTAAATTTAACCATAAGACCAGCAGATAAAGGTGGAGCGATTGTCTTACAAAACACAGAAGACTACATGTTAGAATGCAGAAGACAACTAACAGACCAACAAACGTACACGACTCTCAAAAAAGATCCCACTGAAGATTTTAGAGAATTAGTGACACTGACACAAATTGGGAGAGAAAAAGGCATTTTGAACGAACAAGAATTTACATTCATCACAAGCCCACAAAATAGAATCCCTATCTTCTACTATTTACCAAAGATTCACAAAAACCCAACCCACCCACCAGGCAGACCAATTATTTCGGGAATTGGATCCCTCACCTCCAACCTCTCCCAGTACATAGACAGACTATTACAGCCCACAGTTAAATTAATACCATCATACATAAAGGACACCACAGACATTGTAAAGACAATTGAACAGATAGAGTATGATAATCACTGGCTATTATGTACAATGGATGTTAACTCACTGTATACCATTATTAATCATAACCAAGGCACTACTGCCCTGAGAGAACGACTAAACCACTATCAGACTCTCCACACAGACCAAATAGATTTTTTAATAGATGGTGTTATTTTTATCCTCACTCACAACTATTTTATGTTTGACTCAACATTTTATCTACAGCAACGTGGGACCGCCATGGGTACCAGGTTCGCCCCCAGCTATGCCAATATTTTCATGGCCCAGTGGGAACACGATTACATCACACCACTACTGGGGACGAGCCTGGTACTATGGCGGCGATACATCGATGATATTATTTTTATCTGGAGCGACACGAGGGAGAAACTAGACATTTTTTTAGAGAACATCAACAGAAACGATAGAAACATAACACTGACGGCCAACATCAGTCAAACAAAAATAGAATTTCTAGATCTATTAATTGAGTCAACAGAAAATAAACTACAATGTAGGACATACCAAAAGCCAGTGATGAAAAACAATTTCATCCTACATTCTAGCTGTCACCTACCTAGTTGGCTACTAAATATCCCAACTAGCCAATTTAGGCGCTTAAAAAGAAACTGTACGCTTGACAGTCAGTTCGAGATAGAAGCGGAAAACTTAAAGAAACAATTCCTAGCAAAAGACTATCCGATGACAGTGATTGATAGATCTTTAGAGAAAGTAAGAATAATGGACAGGACGAAGTTCTTTGACAATAGCACAAATATCACAAGAACGACCACAAAGGAAGAAACCCCCCGCATCATTTTACCTTATAATGCACATTACAAAAAATTAGAGATGAGTATTCACAAACATTGGCACCATATTTTAAGTGACAAAATTATAGGCCAACTATTACCAGATAAACCACAGATCACATACACTAGAGCCCCCAATCTTGGCTTACGCCTAGCACCAACCGTTAAAATTAATAAGAATACACCTAACCAAAGCTGGTTAACACTACAGGGTTTCTTCAGGTGTGGTAAATGCAACAATTGCAGAGTCACTAACTTCTCTAAAAAGACAACGACAGTCAATTCAACCAACAGTCCATACAAACATGAGATCCGCGAACACCTTTCCTGCCACTCTAATAATGTAATATACATTCTACAATGCCCATGTCTCAAACAGTACGTGGGACGCACAAAGAGACTACTTAAAACGAGACTATCTGAACACATATCGAACATCAAAAAAGGTTATGAACTACATTCAGTCTCCAAACATTACAAGGAATATCATAACTGCGATCCATCAACACTCACTTACGCTGCCATAGAGAGAATCCCACGTCAATGGAGAGGCGGCAATCATATAGCCGCCATGTCTAGGTCTGAATCTAGAAAAATATTCGAATTTAATACAATGATTCCGAGAGGTCTCAATGCAGAAATGGAAATCTTTGGCTTTTTATAATAAGCCAGTAGTAACACATCACTACGTTGACTCTGGCGGGGTGCCCCCCTTTAGGAATTGGGATCGTAGTCAGGCTGTCTACCAGCATTCCGACCCCTCTTCCTTAGGTGGGCCCCTCCCCATGTTCCCTATCAATTACTGCAATCCACCTCCATCTATAACATATCTGGAAAATCACTATGACGCAATATCACTCACATATACAAAATTAACAACTATAGTGAGGAGAACACAATAGCATTATGTTTTATTGATTGTTTTATTGATTGTTATACCATATATTGACCTATGTATTTATATTTATATTTATTTTATCATATCTCCCATCCCACACCATCATCAATCGATTGATTATATGGATGTATTCACTCCTACCTGAAATATATATATTTTTGCTAATATATTTTCTACTAATATCATTACATATATATTTTTATTTGTATTATTATGTATAGCTCTATTTGTATCATGTTTTCAGTTTTATTATATTTATATCATGTTTTCATACTATTCCCATTTTATTGTCATAAATGCATTGATTTTTAATCGAATATATATATATACATCCATTGAGATATACTATCCATCCCAACTGTGTTTATGGAAGTCCAGCACACAATTTACTCAACCCCCAAAAAAGAAAAAATCTCCTGACCACTCCTATAACTACTAATTGGATCCAATTAGATCCATATAAATCTCCAAGAAGAAATGGGCCACTCATTCCCACTGATGAAGGAGCAGTAAGCTCCGAAACGCGTATGGGGTATTGAGCCAAGCCCATTGTAACTAGCTAGCACCAGGATCCTACAACCAAAGAAAAGCTCCGGAGCCTATTTTCCCTCCTGCAAGCTGCAACGTCTCTTCCCGCCACCTATCTCCACGTGGCAAGCTAATATTGAATTGAGCGGGAGATCCCTCAGTGACGTCACCGGAAGTGACGAGAGCAGCAGCAACCAACGGCCGGATCACACAGCGGGCGCGAAGAGCACACGTGGACGCCGACCTGCAGGCAGGAGCCGCTCCCCGATCCACTGACAGCCCCGATCCATTGACGGCCACCAGGAGGGTAATGTACCTGCTTTAACAGCAGCAATTGATGACCACATATCACATCAATAACTCTATCACCAAATCGGATACGATCTATTCTGCACTATTTTGCAATACCTCTTATAGGAAGCTTTTTTCCTGGAGACTATACCACAATATATTGCTGGATATCGAAGTTTGAGACTGTAATTTCCCCCTACAGGTCTACAAGACATTTCATCTTATTCCCCCCTCCTCAACAGGATTTCTTTTACAAATTGTTATTTTTGATCTATCAGGATTAGTGACATTTATATGAGGATATGCTATCAACTCCTTTTACCTAAGACTGAATTTTCTTAAAACAGATTCATTCATTTTTATACAGACTTCTAGGATTTCTATTCTTCTTTCTCAACAGGATTTTATAGAATCAATATATTGTCATTCTAATGTATTTTATTCACACTGTCATTTTATGTATGTAATTTTACTACCTTGATACAACCTCCTATCATTTTTACTTAATAGGCATATCTAGCCACCCCTCATTAAATATATTATTTATATACCCATACTACACAAATGTTCTGAGTGCCATCCCTTTCCTTCCTTGCACATATTCTTACTACAAGCGTTGGGTACGCTTGTCCGGATTGAGCACCTAACTCCATCTCTTTGGGTTATAGAGAGCCGCCCTATTCCTATATCACAAAATACAAAACCGAACAGTCATCTCATTTTATTTCTCTGAAGTCCAATCATCATTCATTTGCTGCATGTGGATAATGAGACTCGTGTGCGGATAATCGGACTGGATGAAACCACTAGATTATGATGAGGTGTAGCTCCGCTAAAAGCTATGCCAGGAATTTCTGCGTCTATCCTCATCCTCCGGCCTGTTTTCTTCAGATACAGAATCTATTCCTCTATTCCGTGTCTCGACCATTGTCAGCTGTGGATGAACCTTCAGGACGTGAATATCTGCTATTTCTAATGTGACTTTTGCTTATATGACTGTTGTTACTTTTTGTATGTGATCCTATGTACAGAGTTAATATTGTAATATGAGCTGTCATCACCAGGTGGCGCTGCTAGACAGAAAAGGGCCAGGAGGAGGTAATAAATGAGAGCTGATTGAAGGAAGTGCAATCAGTGTGTGGCTGAAGCCACGTGGCGTGTCTGAAGATCTTGTCTGGAAATCAGAGCCTGGTGTATGTGTGGAGAGACCACAGGAGATGCCTAGAAGGCTGAACAGGTTAATGGAAGCAAGCTGCAGAATGGAAGCTACACAGTGGACAGATGACAGGGACCCAGAAGTCCAGAGGTGGCGGGAAATGCAGTCATCTCTACTACAGCCGGTGTTCCTTGTTTCTTAAAGGGGAAACCTCTAACCGCCCCTTGTAATCAGCCAATAGATACACAGGATCTGGAAATCGCTTGTAGAAGACAGAAATTACTATAAAATATTAATTCTCTCTACTATGAGACAGCCAGATGGTAGGTGTAAGATGATCTCGTGACAACACTGCATCTGATGGGAACTTCTCCATGGACCGGGCAGTGAACTGAGCCGAAGCCTAACTCTGGCTCAGCTTAAAGGGGTTGTCCCATCTTAGACAATGGGGGCATATCGCCAGGATATGCCCCAATTGTCTAATAGGTACGGGTCCCACCTCTGGGACCCGCACCTACAAGGAGCGGAGAAAGTTGAGAAGGGAGCACTGCGCATGCGCAGCCGCCCCCCATTAATCTCTATGTAGCCGCCGAAAATAGCCGAGCGCCCCATAGAAATGAATGGGAGCGGTGGCTGCGCATGCGCAGTGCGCTCCTATTCACTTCAATGGGAGAGGCGGGGAGCTGAGTCTGGTGGTGGACGGACCCCGGGAAACCCAGGGTCCTCTAGCCACAACTCTCCCCGGATCCGTTCTCTTTGTAGGTGCGGGTCCCAGAGGTGGGACCCGCACCTATCAGACAATGGGGGCATATCCTAGTGATATGCCCCCATTGTCTAAGATGGGATAACCCCTTTAAAGAGGACCCCTCACCTCTCCTGACATGTCTGATGTAGTGACTACCTGCATAGCGGTACGCAGCTGTCGCAGCTGAGACACAGCTACGAGACCCTGGTGTATTTAAATCTCATTTAGGCTTTCTTTCAGAAAATTTTCTCCTGGGATTCGAACTCACGACCTTGACACATCAGAGGCAAGGCATTTACCCTCACAGCCATGAAAGCTGTAATACCAGTTACTGTAGGTAACTTTGATACTTAGTGTACATCCATACACATGTCTTATATTTTTATTTTATTTTTTTAAAGCAACTGGTAATACAGCTTTCATGGCTGTGAGGGTAAATGCCTTACATCTGATGTGTAAAGGTTGTGAGTTCGAATCCCAGGAGAAACTTTTCTGAAAGTGTTTTTTATTTTTTTTAAATACCGGACTGTTACTTTACTGCCACGGGGGAGGGGGGGGGGCTATTGGCGCCATGATACTGGCACATGGAGGGGGGAGGAGAGAGGCACTTGATACTGGCACATTAGGGGCCAGTGGGAGAGGATGGCACTATGATATTAGCACATGGGGGGGCAAGAAATGGACATGAATCATGAGGGGCAGAAATGTGAAATGATGGGGAGGGGGCAAGAAATGGACATGAATCATGAGAGGCAGAAATGTGAAATGATATGGGGGGGGGGCAAAATGTACATTTGCTTCTGTTGACAAAAATCCTTGCACCGGCCCTGACTTCGGGCGCGCAATCCCGCGAGACCAGTGACCTCCAGAGGTGGGTCTCGCGGGATCACGCGCCAAAGACACATGATCTTGGCAAGAGCCAAGGCAATGTGGACCTGGAGCACAGCGAGGAGCAGAACCTGGTGAGCACCCCTAGCAACCGCACTCTGACAACCTGCACTAGGGTGTCAGAGGCTGCAGGACAGTGACTGGCAGCAGGGTGGCACACACTTGTGTACAGGGGTCAGGGCACACCTGCTGCTTGACTAGGGGCCATGGATTCTGACTGGCACAGGGTGCCCAGCAGTGGCACATGGAGCCTAATAGGTGGCACATACTGTCTAAAGGGCTATGAATGGTACAGGGTTCAGGACAGTGCCAGACTGGCAGAGGGCACAAGGCAGCATACTGTTTTATGTTGCCCTGGTGGCGCAGGATTTCAGACAGTGGCTGAATGGCGCCTGGCAGTGAATAGGTGGCACTGCTCGTGTTTGGTGTGCCAACCTGCTGAACAGCGCAGAGTGATTGGCATCACTGGGATGGTACTAGGTGGCAGACAATGGCTGGATATTAGATATACATGACCATAGTCAGACTGGCACAAGGTACGCGACCATAGTCAGACTGGCACAGGGTACATGACCATAGACTGGCACAGGGTATACGACCATAGTTAAATGTTGCATGCAATAGGTGGCTGAAAAAGGGGCGGGGAAAGGGGTGTGGTCAATGGGCGGAGTCAAGGGGCGGCAAAATTAGCTTTTGCCTAGGGTGGCAAAAATCCTTGCACCAGCCCTGCTCAGGTCATGACCTCCAAGGCATTGCAGGGTTACAATGTATCTCATAATGTTACCACATTGGGAGGAGCTTCTGGTGGTCACTTATCTGTCTGACATGGGCATGGCACAGGTTGGTACCTGCACTCAGCATCTCCGATGGCTGTGACATCATACTGCGAGCTAATAAGGCGACAGATTTAGCATTTTACCATATTGTGGAGGGTATGGGGACGACTCTCCAGTCCTGTCACCCACCTGCACGCAGACACTTTTAACACAAAATAGGGACAGTTTACAGCAGCCTGTATTCTGTACATCCCAGTGCAAAAGTGGGCGTGGCTCGTCATGTGCCCAGGTGCTGGGTGTCAGGGGCCACACTGTCTGGATCAGGGGGTTTAAATAAATAGGGCAGCAAATGAAAGCAGCTTCCGGGGAGCATCATCCGTGGAATACAGGCTGCCATAAAGAGCTGCTGTGCACAGCCGACTATGATATCGCACCATCACCCTGCTCTATTACTGGGCCTGTACTGGAAGGAACTGGGATAATAGGAATAATAGGGGATGGCTTATAATACAATTCCTCAATATACTAGCCCATGTAGCTGCAGACAAGCTGCACAGGGCACAGGCAGCAGAGGTGCTACATTTCACTATGGAGCTGCACAGGCAGCAGAGGTGCTACATTTCACTACGGAGCTGTACAGACAGCAGAGGTGTTACATTTCACTTTGGAGCTGTACAGGGCACAGGCAGCAGAGGTGCTACATTTCACTATGGAGCTGCACAGGCAGCAGAGGTGCTACATTTCACTACGGAGCTGTACAGACAGCAGAGGTGTTACATTTCACTTTGGAGCTGTACAGGGCACAGGCAGCAGAGGTGCTACATTTCACTATGGAGCTGCACAGGCAGCAGAGGTGCTACATTTCACTACGGAGCTGTACAGACAGCAGAGGTGTTACATTTCACTTTGGAGCTGTACAGGGCACAGGCAGCAGAGGTGCTACATTTCACTATGGAGCTGCACAGGCAGCAGAGGTGCTACATTTCACTACGGAGCTGTACAGACAGCAGAGGTGTTACATTTCACTTTGGAGCTGTACAGGGCACAGGCAGCAGAGGTGCTACATTTCACTTTGGAGCCGTATAGGGCACAAGCAGCAGAGGTGCTACATTTAATTTTGTTGCTGTACAGGGCACAGGAAGCAGAGATGCTACATTTCACTTTGGAGTTGTACAGGGCACAGGCAGCAGAGGTACTAAATTTCACTATGGAGCTGTACAGGGCACAGGCAGCAGAGGTGCTACATTTCACTATGGATCTATATAGGGCACAGGCAGCAGAGGTGCTAAATTTCACTTTGGAGCCGTATACGGCACAAGCAGCAGAGGTGCTACATTTAATTTTGTTGCTGTACAGGGCACAGGCAGCAGAGGTGCTACATTTCACTTTGGAGCCGTATACGGCACAAGCAGCAGAGGTGCTACATTTAATTTTGTTGCTGTACAGGGCACAGGAAGCGGAGGTGCTACATTTCACTTTGGAGTTGTACAGGGCACAGGCAGCAGAGGTACTACATTTCACTTTGGATCTGTACAGGGCACAGGCAGCAGAGATGCTACATTTCACTTTGGAGTTGTACAGGGCACAGGCAGCAGAGGTACTACATTTCACTTTGGATCTGTACAGGGCACAGGCAGCAGAGATGCTACATTTCACTTTGGAGCTGTACAGGGCACAGGCAGCAGAGGTGCTACATTTAATTTTGTTGCTGTACAGGGCACAGGAAGCAGAGGTGCTACATTTCACTTTGGAGCCGTATACGGCACAAGCAGCAGTGGTGCTACATTTAATTTTGTTGCTGTACAGGGCACAGGAAGCAGAGGTGCTACATTTCACTTTGGAGTTGTACAGGGCACAGGCAGCAGAGATGCTACATTTCACTTTGAAGCTATATAGGGCACAGGCAGCAGAGGTGCTATATTTCACAACATACTTAGAGAAAGCTCATTTTTCATGCAGAAAATGGAATTAAGAGGCCGGGGCCGCTGAGGATTGTCGGCTGCAGATGTTTATTTTATCTGTCCCCTTCCCCCATCACTTTTTGTAAACCGCAGCAGTAAGTGAAGGCAGAGGCCACGCTCGCAGGGTGTCAGCGGGGGTCTATCGCACTCGGACCGCCGTCCATGGGAGCAGGTACCAGGGTCAGCAGCTGTATTTTTTGGACCTGGACCAAGTATTTGCCTCGTCTGTCTGCCCGGTGCGAGGCCGCGGCTGGAGAGCCCTGATCATGGCAGCTCTCTGTTTATACTCATCAGAAGGCGGTGGCGGGTGTCCTCACAATGCGCTGCATCTCGCGGTACCGCCGCCTGCGTCTCCGATATTGACTCAAACTGAGATTTTATCATTCCTAATAGTCCATGAAAGGGGGTGTAGTGCGAGAGGATGACTAGGGCAGTATCACCACATGATAGGCTTAGATACAGCAGCTCTGCAGACAATATCAAACAGGATAAGATTAGATACAGGTCTCAGCAACACACATTATAGGGTTAGATACACAGCGGAGCAGACAGCATCTCATGACACACTTAGATACAATGGCTCATCAGATAGTATCACACATGATTAGCTGAGATACATGGCTCAGGAGGAAGTATCACACATAATAGGCTTAGATACAGCAGCTTGTCTAACAGTATCAGACATGACAGGATTAGATACACAGCTCAGCAAACAATATCATACACAATAAGATTAGATACAGACCTCAGTATCACACACGAGAGGATTAGATCCACAGCTCAGCAGACAGTATCACACATGATAGGATTAGATACACAGCTCAGCAGACAGTATCACACAGGATAGGATTAGATACACAGCTCAGTAGACAGTATCACACATGATAGGATTAGATACACAGCTCAGCAGACTGTATCACACAGGATAGGATTAGATACACAGCTCAGTAGACAGTATCACACATGATAGGATTAGATACACAGCTCAGCAGACAGTATCACACAGGATAGGATTAGATACACAGCTCAGCAGACAGTATCACACAGGATAGGATTAGATACACAGCTCAGCAGACAGTATCACACACGAGAGGATTAGATACACAGCTCAGCAGACAGTATCACACATGATAGGATTAGATACACGGCTCGGCAGACAGTATCACACAGGAGAGGATTAGATACACAGCTCAGCAGACAGTATCACACAGGATAGGATTAGATACACAGCTCAGCAGACAGTATCACACATGATAGGATTAGATACACAGCTCAGCAGACAGTATCACACATGATAGGATTAGATACACAGCTCAGCAGACAGTATCACACATGATAGGATTAGATACACGGCTCAGCAGACAGTATCACACAGGATAGGATTAGATACACAGCTCAGCAGACAGTATCATACAGGATAGGATTAGATACACAGCTCAGCAGACAGTATCACACAGGATAGGATTAGATTCACAGCTCAGCAGACAGTATCACGTATGACAGGATTAGATACACAGCTCAGCAGACAGTATCACACAGGATAGGATTAGATACACAGCTCAGCAGACAGTATCACACACGAGAGGATTAGATACACAGCTCAGCAGACAGTATCACACAGGATAGGATTAGATACACAGCTCAGCAGACAGTATCACACAGGATAGGATTAGATACACAGCTCAGCAGACAGTATCACACATGATAGGATTAGATACACAGCTCAGCAGACAGTATCACACATGATAGGATTAGATACACAGCTCAGCAGACAGTATCACACATGATAGGATTAGATACACGGCTCAGCAGACAGTATCACACAGGATAGGATTAGATACACAGCTCAGCAGACAGTATCATACAGGATAGGATTAGATACACAGCTCAGCAGACAGTATCACACAGGATAGGATTAGATTCACAGCTCAGCAGACAGTATCACGTATGACAGGATTAGATACACAGCTCAGCAGACAGTATCACACAGGATAGGATTAGATACACAGCTCAGCAGACAGTATCACACACGAGAGGATTAGATACACAGCTCAGCAGACAGTATCACACAGGATAGGATTAGATACACAGCTCAGCAGACAGTATCACACACGAGAGGATAAGATACACAGCTCAGCAGACAGTATCATACAGGATAGGATTAGATACACAGTTCAGCAGACAGTATCACACACGAGAGGATAAGATACACAGCTCAGCAGACAGTATCACACATGATAGGATTAGATACACAGTTCAGCAGACAGTATCACACATGATAGGATTAGATACACGGCTCAGCAGACAGTATCACGTATGACAGGCTGCTGTGCATCTTCCCCTGATCCCATATCCCTGCATAACAGGAAAAATTGCCATTCAGGACCCCAGAAAAGCTGGATGATTACTGAGTGACCAATTATGTGCAGTTATACCGGCAAACATCCAGCTTTCCCTGGAACAGACACAACTATAGGAAATCTCCATCCTTCACCTATTAACAGAAGGGATTTTTATGTGTTTTTTTTCTAAATTATATTTGTTGAGCATTTTCAAAATAAAATTAATTTGTAATGCAGAAGAAGAATCAAGAAGAGACTATAACCCCCATCATCCTCTTCAGCATCTAAAGAAGTAAATTCAGACGATTGATTGAAATGATAAAATCTCATCTTGAGAATTTTTTTTTAGACTTAAAATAAATGTTGGGAAATTGAATTGACTTTGTATCTGACACAGAGGTCTATAAAGGGGAGGCCTGCGCCGCAGCACCACCGAGACTTTCCAAAAATAACAGTCCCTCCAGCATAAGGCTGGAAATGTCGCCCTGGAAATAGAATCCACTTTGAAATATTATGATTTGAGTTCAACATCACTTTCTCAAATTGCGGCAATCATTAAAGCTGAGGTGATTATCTGCACCTGTGTTATAAGCGGACGGTATAATGTACGATCCGGCGCAAGATAAATGACAGCAGTAAAGCAATACAACGTCCTCATGACAAACGGCCCGAGATGAATTACACAGGACTCTCGCTACAGAGGAAAAAGCCTTAATGAAACCATGTTGCAAAAATATACAAATCTAGAGCGTAAGGCTACAATAAGGTGGTAGGTTGTGTACAAAGGGTAAGTGATCCGAAAAATAATTGGTCCTGCTTCAGTTTCTATGTGAACAGATCAGCTTCTTCTTGCACCATTGGGTTTCCAATTTTTTTTCCCAAACGTGTTATGTTTAGGTTCAAAATTCAGTGCTGATAAATTTCAAAATATATAATTTCTATAGAAGGCCAACACTAGAGGGAGCCGAAAAGATGATCGCACCTTACTAGTTACTTCAAAGTATAAGGGCCAGTTCACACGACACACTAATAAAATCAGTGCAGAATAAAATACACATGATTTTATTTCAGCCTTAAAAAAATCATGTTTTTTTTGTGTCGTTTTTCAAATATATTTAATGCGTTTTTTTATACATTTAACCAATGTATATTGTGGGGTTTCGCTCTGGTAGACAGGCTAGCGGACGCAGTACAGAGGCAATCACAAAGTCTTTCACTTAAACAGTTCGGTGTTTATTCACACATAAGGAAAAACAAAATGACCGTTCACAGTCTTGGTGTTTGTTCACACCATGCAATGTCCATAGAACAAAATCTTCACCTGGTCAGCAGTTTTCCACCCGCAGTCCACAGCAGCTTTAGGGGCCTGTTTCCCGGCATGCAGCTCTCAGCCCTTTAGCACGGCACAAATTCACAGGTCCCAAAACACAGAGACTCCCCAGCTTCTCTGTCAGATGGAGGATCATCCACACACAGCTGAGACTGCTGGCTGGGTTTTATATAGGCCAAAAAAGACCCGGCCTGGAGCGTGGGGAGAAGCCACCCACCCAGCACTTTGGCTACTCCCAGTAAGAGCCGGCCCGGATCGGCTTTACAGCCATAATAACAACAAACATTGTTAGTCAGCACTGGCTGCCGCTGACACCTAAAACTACCGGCTCTTACCTCACCGAGGCCAGGAACCTCGGTAACACATACCTTCCATCAATGACGGCCCCTTGCGCCTTCCTACATACCTCCCCCCTTTGTTCAACCCTGAGGGGGTGAACACCCACCAGACAGTGTATCCGGGACAGGGCATCTGCATTTCCCTGTAACCCGCCTGCCCTATGTTCCACGGAAAACTTAAAGTTCTGTAGAGACAAGAACCACCTGATGACCCGAGCATTCCTCTCTTTGGCCTGGCTCATCCACTTGAGAGGGCAGTGGTCGGTCACCAGACGGAACTTTCTCCCCAACAGATAATAGCGGAGAGACTCGAGTGCCCTCTTGATGGGCAGGCACTCTCTCTCCACTATACTGTACCTAGTCTCGGCTGGGGTAAGTTTGCGGCTCTGTCCTGAGAGAGTACAGCTCTGAGGCCTACTTCAGAGGCATCGGTCTGTACCACAAACTCCCTCTTGAAGTCGGGCATCACCAAAACCGGGGACCCACACAGGGCCGACTTCAAAGCGGAGAAAGCCTTTTCCGCCTGCTCATTCCACTGAACCGTCACTGACTTGGGTCCCTTCAAAAGGCCTGTCAATGGTGCTGCGACTGTAGCAAAGTGGGGGACAAACCTCATATAGCAATTCCTAATTTACTCAATTTTGTTCACCTGAGGTTTGATCATTCCGTGCCCAATTACATGCCCCAGGTACTTGGTCTCTTCTAACCCTATCGCACACTTTTTTGGGTTAGCGGTTAAGCCAGCCTTCCCAAGGGAGTCCACTACAGCCTGTACTTTAGGTAGGTGACTTTCCCAGTCGGTGCTGTGGATAACGATATCGTCCAGGTACGCCGAAGCGTACCGACGATGTGGACGGAGTACAATGTCCATTAGCTTTTGAAATGTGGCGGGAGCGCCATGTAGACCAAAGGGTAATACCTTGTACTGATACAGCCCCTCTGGCGTGATGAAAGCCGTTTTTCCTTGGCAGCCTCTGTTAGGGGTTTCTGCCAATACCCTTTGGTGAGGTCCAACACAGAAAAATACTGGGCTTGGCCCAACTTCTCAATAAGCTCATCGACTCGGGGCATGGGATATGCGTCAAACTTGGACACCTCATTCAGTTTGCGGAAATCGTTACAGAACCGCAATGTCCAGTCCAGCTTGGGTATTAAGATTATCGGACTGGGCCATTAACTTTTTGACTCCTCAATGACACCTAGCTGGAGCATTAGCTGCACTTCCTCTGCGATGGCTTGTCGCCGAGCCTCGGGTACCGGTATGGTTTTAACCAGACTTTTGCCTGAGGCTCAGTGACAATGTCATGCCGGATTATGGACGTGCGTCTAGGGAGGTCCGAGAACACATCCGTGTTGCGACTAATGAACTCCCTGGCTTCCTGAGCCTGTTTAGAGGAGAGGCTGTCAGCAATTTTCACTGTGGCAGTCGCTTCCCTTGCTTCAGACAGAGGGGCCGAAACCGCTTCCCCTAGGAACCCTGGTCGTGGGCTGTCTTCTGTACAGGTTTCCCTATCTTTCCAGGGTTTGAGCAGATTCACATGGTAAACCTGCTCCGGCTTTCGCCTCTCTGGCTGGTGTACATTGTAATCTACCTCTCCAATTTTTTCAAGTTTTTAAAGATCTGGACCCGTGCCTGCCGATTATAGATCCTACTCTGGGCTCGTTGCACTGCTTCCATATGCTCCCTAACCAGAGGTAAAACTGTTTCCATCCGTCCTTGCTTCTGGGTGACGTACTTAACAACACTTCTGTGCGGTGTGGGTTGTTGTTCCCACGCCTCTTTGGCTACGTCCAACAAGCCACGAGGATGTCTGCCGTATAGCAGTTCGAAGGGCGAGAACCCAGTAGAGGCCTGGGGCACCTCTCACACTGCGAACATAAGATAGGGCAGAAGAAGGTCTCAGTCTCTCTCATCCTTAGACACCACTCTTTTTAGCATATTTTTTAATGTTTGATTAAACCTCTATACCAAGCCATCCGTTTGCGAATGATACACGGACGTCCGTAGCTGTTTTATGTGGAACAACTTACAGAGTTCCCTCATGACCTTGGACATAAACGGGGTCCCTTAGTCGGTCAGAACCTTCTTAGGCAGGCCCACGCGAGAAAACATCTCCATTAACTCCTTAGCTATGAGTTTGGCTGATGTATGATGCAGTGGCACTGCCTCCGGGTACCGAGTGGTGTAGTTGAGGACAACCAAGATGTGTTGGTGTCCTCTAGCAGACTTCGGTACCAGGCCTATGAGATCCATAGCGATTCGCTCGAAAGGGACCTCGATAATCGGGAGGGGTACCATGGGACTACGGAAATGTGGCTGGGGGCTCGTTATCTGTCAGGTTGGGCAAGACTTAAAATGTTCTTCTACCTCTCTGAACACACTGGGCCAGTAAAACTGCTGTAGAATCTGGTCCTGCGTTTTTTGCATTCCCAGATGACCCCCGAGAACATGCTGGTGGGCTAATTCTAACACGAGTTTGCGATAAACCTGGAGCACCACCAACTGTTCAATGGATTCACCTCGCAGCTGGTTTACTTGATACAACATCTCTTGATGAACCACAAAACGGGGAAACACCGACTCTGCCCCTGGTTGTTGTGGTTCCCCATCTATTATTAATACATTTTCCCAGGCTCGGGATAGGGTTGGGTCCCGATGTTGTGCAGAACCAAAATTATCCCTGGAGACATTGAGGTCGGCCAGCTCAGGACCTGGCGGCAAGTCCTCCATGTCTCCCACCATCACACTTAGCGGGGTTGTCTCCCTCTCTTCCACCGAAGTGACAGTCACCCCTACGGCTGGCCCTTCGGACTCAGGTTCCCAGGGTTCTGGTCTCCCCCCTGAGTCGGGCCACTCTGTTAGGGTCACATCTGTCTCACGAGTATCGGTAACTTTTGTGTCCGGCCATAGTGCCGGGAAACCGGGGTAGTCTCTCCAAATTATTAGTTTATATGGTAATATTGTGGAGACGGCCACCTCATGGGTCCACCTGCCGGCCACCGTTGATATAGAGACCAGGGCGGTGGGATAGTCCTTTAAGTCCCCATGAATGCACACAACACCGACCCTTCGGCCAGTATACTCGACATGCCGCACCAGGGCAGCTTTTACCAGGGACACCAGGCTCCCTGAATCCAGCAGTGCCACCGCCAGAGTGTCCTCCACTTCCACCTGGCACAGGTGGCTATTGTCTACAGTCTCGGAGGTACCTGTTGACACAGCTTCATGGCATATAATGAGTGGCGGTAGCCATAGTTGGTATCCATGGGTTCACCCCGATGAGGACAGTAGGCCCTTATGTGTCCAGGCTGGTGACACCACCAGCAAACCACCAGGGCTGGTTCTGCATGGGGATACGTCCCGGGCGGGTTTGGCTGGCACCGGCTGCTGGGTCTGGGGTGGAGATTACCGGGGTTTGACTGACCCCCTCCCCCCCAAAAAAAACTGCAGATTTCTGGTGGCCTCGTAGCACTCCACCAGGTTGACCATCTCTAAGGCATTACCAGGAGACACCTGGCCGATCCAGTGCTGGAGAGGGTACGGCAAAGCCCTCCAAAACACATCCGCCAACAGACGGTCCAGCATAGCAGTGTGAGTCTATATGTCAGGCTGCAGCCATTTCTGCAACCGGTGTAGCAGATCATAATGTGGTCTGGTGGGTTAAGCCGGGTTAAATTCCCACTGGTGCACCCGCTGAGACTGGATCAATACATTCACGCCCAGTCTCGTCAGGATCTCACCTTTTACGGTCAGGTAGTCGGCCGCTTAATAATTGGGTAGATCGAAAAACATTGGCTGGGGTCCAGATGCCAGGAACGGAGCAACGACCTCAGCCCGCTGGTCTTGGGGTAACTTCTCCCTCATGGCCACCTTTTCGAACATCGCCAGATAGGTCTTGACGTCATCCGAGGGGGACATCTTAGGGATCGCCACACGGACACCTTTCTGGGCATAGTGGACGTTCTGGGACGCTACGGCCGCTTGCAAAGCCATGACATGTTGTAATAACAGCTGGTTAGTTTCCTGCTGCCGCTTGTTAGCCTCCCGCTGATGCAAGTTCGCCTCCACAAGGGCTTTCACGACCGCCTCTATTTTATCCGGGGACATGGGTCGTAGCCTTGCCGGCTTAATATAGGACATGCACTTGTGCCCGGGAAAAACTAAAAAACTTTTTGGCCTTCAGGCCTGCATCACTGCGTTTGCCCGCATCCTCCACCAATTGTGGGGTTTCGCTCTGGTAGACAGGCTAGCGGACGCAGTACAGAGGCAATCACAAAGTCTTTCACTTAAACAGTTCAGTGTTTATTCACACATAAGGAAAAACAAAATGACCGTTCACAGTCTTGGTGTTTGTTCACACCATGCAATGTCCATAGAACAAAATCTTCACCTGGTCAGCAGTTTTCCTCCCGCAGTCCACAACAGGCTTTAGGGGCCTGTTTCCCGGCATGCGGCTCTCAGCCCTTTAGCATGGCACAAATTCACAGGTCCCAAAACACAGAGACTCCCCAGCTTCTCTGTCAGATGGAGGATAAACTGCTGGCTGGGTTTCATATAGGCCAAAAAAGACCCGGCCTGGAGCGTGGGGAGAAGCCACCCACCCAGCACTTTGGCTACTCCCAGTAAGAGCCGGCCCGGATCGGCTTTACAGCCATAATAACAACAAACAGTGTCAGTCAGCACTGGATGTCGCTGACACTTAAAACTACCGGCTCTTACCTCACCGAGGCCAGGAATCTCGGTGGCACATACCTTCCATAAATGACAGCCCCTTGCGCCTTCCTACAATATTAACTTCATTACAAAGTTAAATTTTCTGCTTGAGGTTTTTGAAGCAGATCTGTGTAAAAAAAACAAGCAGAAAATCGACAAAAAACGCATGGACTTACATGTGGCAGTTTTTTTCAGCTTACTATTCGATTCAATGCGAGATGCAGCGCTGATTTTGCCCAAAGATAGTGCACTGGCTTCTTTTTTCCATGTTTCTTTGAAATATATGGGAAGCTGTTTTGAGGTGTTTTTTGGAGCTGATATTGAGGCAGAAACACTCCAAAATCAGCGCCAAAAATCCAGTGTCAGCTGTCCCAATGTCACACGAAGCAAGCTAACCAAGAAGGCAGTATTATAGTAGTTATATTCTTGTACATAGGAGCAGTATTATAGTAGTTATATTCTTGTACATAGGAAGCAGTATTATAGTAGTTATATTCTTGTACATAGGAGCAGTATTATAGTAGTTATATTCTTGTACATAGGAGCAGTATTATAGTAGTTATATTCTTGTACATAGGAGCAGTATTATAGTAGTTATATTCTTGTACATAGGAGCAGTATTATAGTAGTTATATTCTTGTACATAGGAAGCAGTATTATAGTAGTTATATTCTTATACATAGGAGCAGTATTATAGTAGTTATATTCTTGTACATAGGAGCAGTATTATAGTAGTTATATTCTTGTACATAGGGGGGCAGTATTATAGTAGTTATATTATTGTACATAGGAGGCAGTATTATAGTAGTTATATTATTGTACATAGGAGGCAGTATTATAGTAGTTATATTCTGGTACATGGGAGCAGTGTTATAGTAGTTATATTCTTTTACATAGGAGCAGTATTATAGTAGTTATATTCTTGTACATAGGAGGCAGTATTATAGTAGTTATATTATTGTACATAGGAGGCAGTATTATAGTAGTTATATTATTGTACATAGGAGGCAGTATTATAGTAGTTATATTCTGGTACATGGGAGCAGTGTTATAGTAGTTATATTCTTTTACATAGGAGGCAGTATTATAGTAGTTATATTCTTTTACATAGGAGGCAGTATTATAGTAGTTATATTCTTGTACATAGGAGCAGTATTATAGTAGTTATATTCTTGTACATAGGAGCAGTATTATAGTAGTTATATTCTTGTACATAGGAAGCAGTATTATAGTAGTTATATTCTTCTACATAGGAAGCAGTATTATAGTAGTTATATTCTTGTACATAGGAGGCAGTATTATAGTAGGTATATTCTTGTACATAGGAGTAGTATTATAGTAGTTATATTCTTGTATATAGGAGGTAGTATTATAGTAGTTATATTATTGTACATAGGAAGCAGTATTATAGGAGGCAGTATTATAGTAGTTATATTCTTGTACATAGGAGTAGTATTATAGTAGTTATATTCTTGTACATAGGAGCAGTTTTATAGTAGTTATATTCTTGTACATAGGAAGCAGTATTATAGTAGTTATATTCTTCTACATAGGAAGCAGTATTATAGTAGTTATATTCTTGTACATAGGAGGCAGTATTATAGTAGTTATATTCTTGTACATAGGAGTAGTATTATAGTAGTTATATTCTTGTATATAGGAGGTAGTATTATAGTAGTTATATTATTGTACATAGGAAGCAGTATTATAGGAGGCAGTATTATAGTAGTTATATTCTTGTACATAGGAGCAGTATTATAGTAGTTATATTCTTGTACATAGGAGGCAGTATTATAGTAGTTATATTCTTGTACATAGGAGCAGTATTATAGTAGTTATATTCTTGTACATAGGAGCAGTATTATAGTAGTTATGTTCTTGTACATAGGAGCAGTATTATAGTAGTTATACTACTGTACATAGGAGGCAGTATTATAGTAGTTATATTCTTGTACATAGGAGGCAGTATTATAGTAGTTATATTCTTGTACATAGGAGGCAGTATTATAGTAGTTATATTCTTGTACATAGGAGCAGTATTATAGTAGTTATATTCTTGTACATAGGAGCAGTATTATAGTAGTTATGTTCTTGTACATAGGAGCAGTATTATAGTAGTTATACTCCTGTACATAGGAGGCAGTATTATAGTAGTTATATTCTTGTACATAGGAGGCAGTATTATAGTAGTTATATTCTTGTACATAGGAGGCAG
Source organism: Bufo bufo (assembly GCF_905171765.1). Classification (NCBI taxonomy): domain Eukaryota; kingdom Metazoa; phylum Chordata; class Amphibia; order Anura; family Bufonidae; genus Bufo; species Bufo bufo. The sequence goes on from NC_053397.1 coordinate 222,441,613, forward strand.
TATTATAGTAGTTATATTCTTGTACATAGGAGGCAGTATTATAGTAGTTATATTCTTGTACATAGGAGCAGTATTATAGTATTTATGTTCTTGTACATAGGAGCAGTATTATAGTAGTTATACTCCTGTACATAGGAGGCAGTATTATAGTAGTTATATTCTTGTACATAGGAGGCAGTATTATAGTAGTTCTATTCTTGTACATAGGAGCAGTATTATAGTAGTTATATTCTTGTACATAGGAGCAGTATTATAGTAGTTATGTTCTTGTACATAAGAGCAGTATTATAGTAGTTATACTCCTGTACATAGGAGGCAGTATTATAGTAGTTATATTCTTGTACATAGGAGGCAGTATTATAGTAGTTATATTCTTGTACATAGGAGGCAGTATTATAGTAGTTATATTCTTGAACATAGGAGCAGTATTATAGTAGTTATATTCTTGTACATTGGAGCAGTATTATAGTAGTTATATTCTTGTACATAGGAGCAGTATTATAGTAGTTATATTCTTGTACATAGGAGCAGTATTATAGTAGTTATATTCTTGTACATAGGAGGCAGTATTATAGTAGTTATATTCTTGTACATAGGAGCAGTATTATAGTAGTTATATTCTTGTACATAGGAGGCAGTATTATAGTAGTTATATTCTTGTACATAGGAGCAGTATTATAGTAGTTATATTTTTGTATATAGGGGAGAAATATAACGTGTCAATTTCATTTCTAGTTTCTAGTAAATCATTTTACAGATATTAATGTACAGTAGCAGATACTTTGTTGATGTCCCGTTGATCAGTTATAATCTTCAGAGTTATTCCTCTGTATGTTACACTTTGCAGCCTAATTATGAATGATATGACAGGGATTTCTTCTAAGAACAGTTCACATCTGCTTCATGTTTAATGTACAGTCTTTTCGCTTTCACTTCTCCTGAAAACTGTTTTCTTTAAGGCTCAATATAGAATGTAAGAACCCGCCAAACTAAAATCAATACAAAAATATACAGAGAAGGAGGCAACGATGAAAGTATTGATCTCACAAGATAGAAGTGTACAGTAACTTTTATTCTATCCAGACACGGACAAGGGCATGAAGTTTTTGTAAGTGATTTTCTCCTGATCTTGGTCTCATTCCTGCATTCCCTTTAGGGTGTAAACTTTATCCAAGAATAACACACTGTAAAGTCAGTCAGGATCCCAGCACACGCAATTTTTGACCCTGCGTACCCTCCATTCCTTTTACTAAAGATTTTGCCCTCTCAGCTGCTTACATTTAAAAGAGTCCATCAGGAAATAATTATGACAACAAATAATGTATACAGGCTAATTACCAAACTTTCCTCATCATTCATTGTACTGCAGCGCTGATTGGCATTCCCGATAAGATGCAACAATCACAACCCTAAAAAGCCTGAAGTATTTACCAAAGGCGCAGCTCTCAGCGGCATTAGTGGCACTGTGGCGCTCATTGCTCAGCGCCTGACACTGAGGGTTATAGGCTGGAGAATGTGGTGGAAGTAAATGGTTTGTGGTCCAAGGTTCAAAGAGCAAATGTTTGTGCTGAAAGACGGATAAAAGTGGAGCAGCAACGAGGCGGCCAAGAAAATGACTCCTAATATCAAACTCGTCAAAGAAGAAGGAAGAATAGTGCAATGTAATTTCACTATATGACAAAATAGAGCTATAAAGTAGATTTATATATTGTTGATTCCAGATGGAACTGAGACGGCCGCCCTGGAGGCAATGGAGGAAAACATTATTAAGAAGTCTAGAAAAGCTGGCGGAATTTTGCCAGTGGTTTAATGTATACAATAAACTGAGATCAGTTAGGCTTTTTTAACACTGCCCTTCCTTTGTAGCCAAGAGGGGAGCTGTTTCTGTCTTAGAATATAGCTATTATATTAGAAATAACTAATATTATATTATCCTTAAGCAAAAAAAAATACTACTACAACATTGCTACTATGTACAAGAATATAACTACTGTAACACTGCTCCTATGTACAAGAATATAACTACTATAATACTGCTCCTATGTACAAGAATATAACTACTATAATACTGCTCCTATGTACAAGAATATAACTACTATAATACTGCTCCTATGTACAAGAATATAACTACGATAATACTGCCTCCTATGTACAAGAATATAACTACTATAATACTGCTCCTATGTACAAGAATATAACTACTATAATACTGCCTCCTATGTACAAGAATATAACTACTATAATACTGCTCCTATGTACAAGAATATAACTACTATAATACTGCTCCTATGTACAAGAATATAACTACTGTAATACTGCTCCTATGTACAAGAATATAACTACTATAATACTGCCTCCTATGTACAAGAATATAACTACTATAATACTGCTCCTATGTACAAGAATATAACTACTATAATACTGCTCCTATGTACAAGAATATAACTACTATAATACTGCCTCCTATGTACAAGAATATAACTACTATAATACTGCTCCTATGTACAAGAATATAACTACTATAATACTGCTCCTATGTACAAGAATATAACTACTATAATACTGCCCCCTATGTACAAGAATATAACTACTATAATACTGCCTCCTATGTACAAGAATATAACTACTATAATACTGCTCCTATGTACAAGAATATAACTACTATAATACTGCCTCCTATGTACAAGGATATAACTGCTATAATACTGCTCCTATGTACAAGAATATAACTACTATAATACTGCTCCTATGTACAAGAATATAACTACTATAATAGTGCTCTTATGTAAAAGAATATAACTACTATAATACTGCTCCTATGTACAAGAATATAACTACTATAATACTGCTCCTATGTACAAGAATATAACTACTATAATACTGCCTCCTATGTACAAGAATATAACTTCTATAATACTGCCTCCTATGTACAGGAATATAACTACTATAATACTGCTCCTATGTACAAGAATATAACTACTATAATACTGCTCCTATGTACAAGAATATAACTACTATAATACTGCTTCTATGTACAAGAATATAACTACTATAATACTGCCTCCTATGTACAAGAATATAACTTCTATAATACTGCCTCCTATGTACAGGAATATAACTACTATAATACTGCTCCTATGTACAAGAATATAACTACTATAATACTGCTCCTATGTACAAGAATATAACTACTATAATACTGCTCCTATGTACAAGAATATAACTACTATAATACTGCCTCATATGTACAAGAATATAACTACTATAATACTGTTCCTATGTACAAGAATATAACTACTATAATACTGCTCATATGTACAAGAATATAACTACTATAATACTGCTCCTATGTACAAGAATATAACTACTATAATACTGCTCCTATGTACAAGAATATAACTACTATAATACTGCTCCGAAGTACAAGAATATAACTACTATAATACTGCTCCTATGTACAAGAATATAACTACTATAATACTGCTCCTATGTACAAGAATATAACTACTATAATACTGCCTCATATGTACAAGAATATAACTACTATAATACTGTTCCTATGTACAAGAATATAACTACTATAATACTGCTCATATGTACAAGAATATAACTACTATAATACTGCTCCTATGTACAAGAATATAACTACTATAATACTGCCCCCTATGTACAAGAATATAACTACTATAATACTGCTCCTATGTACAAGAATATAACTACTATAATACTGCTCCTATGTACAAGAATATAACTACTATAATACTGCCTCCTATGTACAAGAATATAACTACTATAATACTGCTCCTATGTACAAGAATATAACTACTATAATACTGCTCCTATGTACAAGAATATAACTACTATAATACTGCCCCCTATGTACAAGAATATAACTACTATAATACTGCCTCCTATGTACAAGAATATAACTACTATAATACTGCTCCTATGTACAAGAATATAACTACTATAATACTGCCTCCTATGTACAAGGATATAACTGCTATAATACTGCTCCTATGTACAAGAATATAACTACTATAATACTGCTCCTATGTACAAGAATATAACTACTATAATAGTGCTCTTATGTAAAAGAATATAACTACTATAATACTGCTCCTATGTACAAGAATATAACTACTATAATACTGCTCCTATGTACAAGAATATAACTACTATAATACTGCTCCTATGTACAAGAATATAACTACTATAATACTGCTTCTATGTACAAGAATATAACTACTATAATACTGCCTCCTATGTACAAGAATATAACTTCTATAATACTGCCTCCTATGTACAGGAATATAACTACTATAATACTGCTCCTATGTACAAGAATATAACTACTATAATACTGCTCCTATGTACAAGAATATAACTACTATAATACTGCTCCTATGTACAAGAATATAACTACTATAATACTGCCTCATATGTACAAGAATATAACTACTATAATACTGTTCCTATGTACAAGAATATAACTACTATAATACTGCTCATATGTACAAGAATATAACTACTATAATACTGCTCCTATGTACAAGAATATAACTACTATAATACTGCTCCTATGTACAAGAATATAACTACTATAATACTGCTCCGAAGTACAAGGATATAACTACTATAATACTAGTTCCTATGTACAAGAATATAACTACTATAATACTGTTCCTATGTACAAGAATATAACTACTATAATACTGCTCCTATGTGCAAGAATATAACTACTATAATACTGCCTCATATGTACAAGAATATAACTACTATAATACTGTTCCTATGTACAAGAATATAACTACTATAATACTGCTCCTATGTACAGGAATATAACTACTATAATACTGCGTTCTATGTACAAGAATATAACTACTATAATACTGCTCCTATGTACAAGAATATAACTACTATAATACTGCTCCTATGTACAAGGATATAACTACTATAATACTGCCTCCTATGTACAAGAATATAACTACTATAATACTGCTCCTATGTACAAGAATATAACTACTATAATACTGCTCCTATGTACAAGAATATAACTACTATAATACTGGTTCCTATGTACAAGAATATAACTACTATAATACTGTTCCTATGTACAAGAATATAACTACTATAATACTGCTCCTATGTGCAAGAATATAACTACTATAATACTGCCCCTATGTACAAGAATATAACTACTATAATACTGCTCCTATATACAAGAATATAACTACTATAATACTGCTCCTATGTGCAAGAATATAACTACTATAATACTGCCTCATATGTACAAGAATATAACTACTATAATACTGTTCCTATGTACAAGAATATAACTACCATAATACTGCTCATATGTACAAGAATATAACTACTATAATACTGCTCCTATGTACAAGAATATAACTACTATAATACTGCTCCTATGTACAAGAATATAACTACTATAATACTGCTCCTATGTACAAGGATATAACTACTATAATATTGCCTCCTATGTACAAGAATATAACTACTATAATACTGCTCCTATGTACAAGAATATAACTACTATAATACTGCTCCTATGTACAAGAATATAACTACTATAATACTGGTTCCTATGTACAATAATATAACTACTATAATACTGTTCCTATGTACAAGAATATAACTACTATAATACTGCTCCTATGTGCAAGAATATAACTACTATAATACTGCCTCATATGTACAAGAATATAACTACTATAATACTGTTCCTATGTACAAGAATATAACTACTATAATACTGCTCCTATGTACAGGAATATAACTACTATAATACTGCCTTCTATGTACAAGAATATAACTACTATAATACTGCTCCTATGTACAAGAATATAACTACTATAATACTGCTCCTATGTACAAGAATATAACTACTATAATACTGCTCCTATGTACAAGAATATAACTACTATAATACTGCTCCTATGTACAGGAATATAACTACTATTATACTGCTCCTATCTACAAGAATATAACTACTATAATACTGCCTCCTATGTACAAGAATATAACTACTATAATACTGCCTCCTATGTACAAGAATATAACTACTATAATACTGCTCCTATGTACAAGAATATAACTACTATAATACTGCCTCCTATGTACAAAAATATAACTACTATAATACTGCTCCTATGTACAAGAATATAACTACTATAATACTGCCTCTTATGTACAAGAATATAACTACTATAATACTGCCTCCTATGTACAAGAATATAACTACTATAATACTGCTCCTATGTACAAAAATATAACTACTATACTGCCTCTTATGTGTTAGGGAGATAATACTGTATGCATAGTGTGGTGTGAAAAGTGAAACATGAGTTCATTTTTGTTTCGGAGACATTTGATATATATTAGTAAACACGAGATGAGGATTGCTGAATACAAATTATAATGCATTCTTTATGGTTTGGCCTTGGTACTAATGTTGCCATTGCCTCTGCTCAAGACTCCTACACAGTGCCCATAATTGAATGATTTTCCTAAAATATGACGTAAAGTCATGATTTTATGAAAGACACGGAGGCGAGTATTGCTTAACCCTTTCTTTACTTTACACAATAGCAGCAAAGAATTAAACAACAAAAACCACCAATGGGCATACAGCCCTCCCCCCTAGCCACAGTATAAAGGGAACATCCCATAAGTCCTTCCTCCTCTTTCTTTGTCTTCATAACTTCACCAACGAACCAAACTGGAACCGGAACCAGGAGAACTCTAACCGGAAGACCAACATGTCTTGAACCACCGACTTGAAGAAAAGACGGCAAACAGAAATTGAAGAAGATCCTCTCCATTCTTCAACGAGTCTGATGAGATCAACCTTAAAAAGAGATAGAAAACAAACAGATAATCTCCAGCAACGTCAAAGCGTTAATCCTATTGATGTGACATAGCGTCAGACAAGGTAAGAAAAGTTAATAATTCAACAATATCCACAATCGTCATAAATAACAATAATGACAGAAAAACATTTATAAAATAAATATATACATAGCAAATAAACCCCAGGGAGGGACAATACATGGGCGGGGCAATACTCGCCTCCGTGTCTTTCATAAAATCATGACTTTACGTCATATTTTAGGAAAATCATTCAATTTTATTTCAAGACACGGAGGCTTCATATTGCTAGTTTAAAGTCGATTCACAATAGAAGCGAAAACATGTGAATCTGGCCTAAAATAAAATTCCCTAAACGTGGAGACACGCGACCAGTCTGCCAGCTTCATGACGTCCTCAAGGCGCGCACCGGACAGAGTTAATGAAGTTGCAGAAGCGCCGCGAACAGAATGTGCCGTAAAAATGGAAGTATCTATACCAGAGAGAGACAAAATCCACTTCACCCAACGCGACAGAGTTACCGCGGCAACCGGAGCAAAGGGCCTACGGAAAGAAATAAACAACTGGGAAGCAGAGGATGACCTTAAAGACCGAGTTCTGGACTCGTATTCCTTCAGACATGTAACTGGACAGACCGCCACAGAAGAAGGAAAAGAGGGATAAGATACCGAAGTGATATTTGTTTTTGTACGTCGGGAAATATTGAATGTTACCCTTTCAGGAGTAAAGGACCGGGCGTCATGATCTAATGCCCGGACGTCCGAAACCCTTTTACAAGAGATCAGGCAAAAAAGAGTAACCAATTTAGCCGATAACTGGCGCAGGGATAAATCTTCATTGGAATGCCAAGATGACAGGAAAGATAAAACGGACGACACGTCCCACGAGCTAGAAAACCGAGGCCTGGGAGGACGCGCAAAACGGGAACCCTTAAGTAACCGGCACACCAAAGGGTGACGTCCCGCAGAACAACCGTCAAAGCCCCTATGTCCGGAAGAAATAGCCGATCGAAAAACATTTATAGTCCGATAAGCTTTACCTTCTTCATAAAGAGAACTAAGAAATTGAACCACATTGCCTACAGCGGCCGTAGTGGGATCCAAGTTCCGAAGGCTGCACCAACCAGCCCAGGATCGCCAAGCTGTCCGATAGGCTCTTCTGGTCCCTGGGGCCCATGCGCTCTCCAAAAGGAAAATAGCTGTCTCCGAAAGTCCCTCAGTCTGCCAGGACAACCCGACACTCTGCACGCCAGAAGACGTAGGGACCCCTCCAGTACCAGCGGATGAGGATGGTTCAGCGGATCCAGCAGTAGCGATGACCGGAGAGGAAGTAACCTGGGGATCTCCACCAGAATCTCCAACAGTTGCGGAAACCACGACTGTGTGCTCCAGAAAGGAAGGATCAGCACCAGCTCCGAAGATTGAAGACGTATCTTGGCCAAAGTCCGAGGAATCATCGAGAACGGTGGGAATGCATACATCACATCCTCCGACCAATGTTGAAGAAAAGCATCCACTGCCTCCGCGGACGGGTCCGGTCTCCAACTGAAGTATCTGGGCAGTTGGGCGTTCCAGCGTGATGCAAAGAGCTTGATCGAAAACGGGCCCCAGAGAGATTCGATGATAGAAAATATCTCCATGTCTAACCTCCAGTCGCTGGCGTCTGAGATGTAGCGAGAGTTCCAATCGGCCAGCGTGTTGTGTAGTCCCGGCAGGTACTCCGCCACTACCGAAACTCCATTGGACAGGCAATAATCCCAGAAATCCTTGGCCAGGTGTGTCAACATCCTCGAACGGGTACCTCCCATGGAATTGATGTACCGGACTGCTGAGATATTGTCCATGCGAAGGCGAATACAGGCCTTGGCCCTCCCACCGGTGAAGCTGCGGATGGCAAAAGAACCCGCCAGAAGCTCCAGAGCATTGATGTGCAAGTGGGACTCTACTGTGGACCAAGGACCTCCTGTGGAAGGGGGCCTGCCATTCCAGGCAGAGAGGTTGGCAATCCACCATTCCAACTCGTCTCTCGTTTCCTGATCCAGAGAGATCAGGTCCGCATAAGAAGCACCGGCATGCAGGTGCGCGATTTTGAGGCGCTGCAGGGCCCGATAATGGAGGGGAGCCGGAAAGATAGCCTGAATGGAAGATGACAATAGACCTATCACTCTGGCCAAATGACGTAGAGACATCTGCGGAAGGGATAGAGTGCGACGCAACTCCTTGCGGATCGAACGCACCTTCGAATTGGGAAGACTGAGAGTCAAGGACAGAGAGTCCAGTTGGAATCCGAGAAACTCCATGGACTGAGAAGGAATTAGGCAAGACTTCTCTAGGTTGATAATGAAGCCCAGAGCTGAAAGAAGATGAATTGACATCTGCAGGTGGGACAGCAGAGAGCGACGGTCCTCCGCCATAATCAGAATATCGTCCAGATAGATTATGAGTCTCACCCCCCGATAGCGGAGCCATGCCACTACCGGACGCATCAGTTTGGTGAAACACCAGGGGGCGGACGAGAGACCGAAGGGGAGGCACGAGAAGCGCCAAACCGTCCCCTGCCAATGGAAACGTAGCAGATCCCTGGAAGGAGGAGAAATCGGAACCGTCAAGTAAGCATCTTTGAGATCTAACTTGGCCATCCAGTCCCCGGGCAGTAGCATGTCCCTTAGAAGATGGATGCCCTCCATCTTGAAATGTCTGTACCTGACGAATACATTTAGTGCCTTGAGATTGATAACGGGACGGAACTGGCCTCCCTTTTTCTCCACCAGAAAAATACTGCTGATTACCCCTTCGTGATCGAGAGGGGCCGGTTCTACTGCCCCCTTGAGATACAAAGCCCGTAGCTCCACATTTATAAGGTTTTGGGATTTCTGTGAACGGACTGTGGGATACAGTGGGGATGGAAGCACCGGCGGAGCGACTAGCTCTATGTGGAACCCCTGAACCGTGGACAATACCCAGGGGTCGTTGGTAATGAGCGCCCAAGCATGAATAAAATGTTGGAGTCTGCCCCCTACACAGTTTTCCGAAAAAGGAAGAAGGGGAGGTAGACTTACCGAATGGGCGTCTGAGGTTTGGGTTTCTTCTGTAAGGTCTTCCCCGTCCGGAAGCACCACGGGAAGGGAAGAAAGACGGTTGATGTCTCTGTTCATGGGTAGGCGGTCGGTATGACGAGAAGGAGCCTCGACCCGAACCTCGGGTCTGGAAAGAGGAACGGCCGGACAGGCGGCCCCTGATACTGCCGGCCCTGGTGGAAACCCTACCACTGAAAACCCTTCGCATCGATGTTTGGGCTTTATCCAATGCGGTAAAGGTCCCTACGAACTTTCCTAGTTCCTTAATAAAGGGATCCCCAAAGAGGAAACCCTGGGCATCCTTGCCGGACTCCGACAAAGCCATATTGGTCAATTTTGGCTCAATTTTTAACAAAATGGCTTTACGCCGTTCAATACTGAGGGAGGTGTTTGCATTACCTGCCATGCAAATGGCTCTTTGGGCCCAACCACGGAGTTCGTCCGGGTCGACCATTTGGCCTTCAGCCTTGGCGGATTCCGCCAAATCAAAAATCTTTGTTAAGGGTCCCATAATATCAAGTAGCTTGTCTTGGCAAGCTTTTAGGGCCGAGTCTAGGCCTCTTTTGGGGCTAAATCCTGTTTTGGACAGGAATTGGACCATCTTTGGGTCCACGACCGGCGTTTCGCATACCTTATTGGGTATCGCTGGGCGAGGGCATTCTGCCCGGAGCTTGTTCCGTGCCTCCTTGCTGAGGGGCTTACGGACCATAGACTTTAAGTAATTAGAGATGTGGGGGGCTGGAAGCCACTCTGCGGACCTGGGGTGGTGTAAGGAGTCCGGGTCAAAAAGAGCCTCCCCTGCCGGATCCATAAGGGAAACGGAATGGGTCGGGTCCGCCGGGTCGACCTCTACCGGTCGCCGAGGCAAGGATGAAAAGGAGACAGATGCCCCCTGAGCAGGTGACACATCATCATCAAATTCCTCTGAATCATTATAGGATTCAATCAAAGCCTCCTCCTCAGATTCACCGTTGGAATCAGAATCTAGCTCGGGGTGGGACCGAGCAGACTTCCAATGCCGTGCTTTTTCTGCCTGGCGCGGACAGGCTCTTTTGCGCGGCCGAGGCGCGCTGTCATTGGATGGAACCAGGCCATCAGTCATAACAGTTCTGGAGGCATTAGGGGCCGGTATAGGCATGGAATTAGGGGTCACCGAAGATGAAGTATTGGCTATTAGGACTTGGGATATAGAGTGTGTTAACACTGATGACATAGAGCCCATGGCAGAGATAATGGCCTCAGAGATAGATCTCTGTAGGGTCAGGGCCTGCGGGTCAGATGGTACCGGAGTAGCTACCCCTGTACATGGGATAATCCCCATGTTCTGTGGGAGACCAGGGGAGTCCCCATGAGAGGGGGTCCCAAGGGCCGCAGGTGGAGCCTTCTGGGCTGACATAATCCTGCACAGTAACAGGGGATAATGGTCCAGGGAAAACTACCTGAAACTAACTAAAATAACCTAACCAAAGGGCTGACCAGGAATGCACACAGAGTTAGTCACCCTGTAGCAGGAGGAGCCGCCGTTCCGGACTGCTGAAGGAGAGGAGAGACCGCAAGCCGAATGAATGTAGCAGTGCGGCTCACCTCAAAAGACGTCCGAAATCCCGCTTAAAGTAACGCGAGATCTCGGACGTAGCAGCCGGAGTGGCGGGAACGAGCGGTAGGAGAAGAAGAGATGGCGGCCGAGATCCCGCGAGACGCCGCGAGATCTCGGACGCGACGGAGCGGCGGAGGATAAGGTAACCGCCGGTATAGAGTAAAGGAGGAAACACACCGAAATTAGTCACAACAAACCCCCCGATCCTAAGGGAAGGGAAAAGAGGGGGGGAAAAGGGGGGAGAAACAGACCGGAGCCTGTAAGGAAAAATGGCAAGACAAAAAACCTACGCAGCAAACAGTCAGAACAGACAATAAACCATAAGGGGCAATAAATCACCCTATAATGTAATAACCAGTAGAATTATATATATAACCGTAATACCACCACCCCTGCAAGCAGGAGGGTGGAATACTTATCTTGTGCAGCAGCAAAGAAAGAGGGGGAAGGACTTATGGGATGTTCCCTTTATACTGTGGCTAGGGGGAGGGCTGTATGCCCATTGGTGGATTTTGTTGTTTAATTCTTTGCTGCTATTGTGTAAAGTAAAGAAAGGGTTAAGCAATATGAAGCCTCCGTGTCTTGAAATAAA